>NW_020449530.1:263294-402710 GCF_003343035.1 Apteryx rowi | reverse complement strand
AGCCCTGCGCGCCCGCGGTCCCCGCCCGCGCTGCGCCCGGCGGTGCCGCCTCGCCTCCTTCTGTCTGCGGGGGTTTGCAGGGCATCGCTCAGTACCGAGGGGCTGAGCGCAGCTCCCGGAGCTGGGTTGAAATAGGTGACTTCTTTTTTTTTTTAAGTGATCTTCAGCGTTTAACACCCCCTCCCCGCCCCCCACACACACCTCACACAAAGCCTGCCACGACTCCAAAGCAAAATCCTTCCTCGAAGGAGCAGATGCATCTAAACCGCCTTGAGAACGAGCCCGCTACGAGAGCAGGAATCTCCCTTCCCCGCTTGAAATCCCCGATGAAACCTCTCCGCTGTGGCTGCTGGGCCCGTCCGGACCCACCTTGCTGCGGAGCCGCGCGCGTTACACATGCCTGTCACCCCGCACGCGGGACCAGCGCCGTGCAGGGGCACCCGCGGCATGCTGGCAGGGAGCCCAAGCCCTCGCTCTGCGCTCTTCCCACGGTCGTGATTTTTATCGCGAGCCTTACGATGCGGGTGTTAGTAAGCCACTTCCACTCCTGGAATCAGGCTGTTCCCTGCAAATCTCAAGTTGTTGCTTACTTAATTTTCAAAGACATTCCTGTCCCTTGTGACTCAGGAGAAAAGCTAGAAAACATTAATCTTACAACATCAGACGGATGAAGAGAATCCCCCTTCAGGTAATGCATGAGATAGCTAATCTGATTTCCGAGGCTCGGTTCCAGATTTTTGATACTGGCAACTGGCAGTTCTGAAAGACTCACACACCTGCTTAATCACGTTCCTTGAGTCGCCTTCCCGGTTTCCCCGAGATCCTCACGAAGCTCAAAATTAAGAAGCGCATAAATCTTTGCAGATCTAAACCAAACAAATAACCATTTGCAGGGTTGAGCCACAGTTATCCAAATGCAGCAACAGGTCCTTTATGCTATAAAGTTTCTGTGATTCCAGGCCCTCTTCAAGGAACCCACACAGGAAAAAGTGTAAACTAATGAAACAGCAGCTGCTTTCTGAAATTTCCACTCAGTTCCAAGAAATGAAACTTGACAGGTCCTGGCTTTTTATAACACTCAGTGACTCATTTGCAGGGGCAGGTGAAGTCAGAGCTATCACTGCCAGAGCTGTGCCCCTGACTGCTTCTCCAGGAAGGACACCAATTTTCCCAAACACTTTTTAGAAAAGGAGAAAGAAAGGAATTTTGCAGTTACTGTTTGCAGTGGTAAAGTTGCTGAATCTCACACAACGCCTCTCTTCCAGCTCCCCCTTCTTCCCTGGAGAGCAGCCCAAGACCACCCCCTGTTCCAGTTCCCTTTAACAAGGGACACAAGACACGTGCCGAAAACCACGTGGGCTGGCAATTTTTTTTTTTTTTTTTTTTTTTTTTTTCATCTGGGAAGAAAATATTTAAAAGGAGCAGAGGAAACAGAGCAAAATGGAAAGAAAATGGGATGTGAGGCTGAGAAAAGGGAAGTCAGATGAATAAAAGAGAGAGGGAAAGATCTGTAAAAGAATGAATTGTACTTACTTCTGTACATACATAGAACCTGTGTATTAGCAGCTTTTCTTCAGGATGTGTACAGTAGGTATGGATATTTATAAAATTATCTTTATATGTTTATGAAGCTAATAATGCTGCTAATAGGAGATCAGAACATCGTAACACAGGAGATGAAGTTGTTTCATGAGCATTCTCCTGTTTAGGAAAAAGAAAAAATTATCCCAAGGATTTTGCCCATGTTGTAGAATAGCCTAAAGATATTTTCTATACTGCTGGGAACCTGCAGAATGACTTATAGACAATGAATGACTTACACAACTGTCTGGCAAACCCAGCAGAGAAACTTTTCGCTAACTCCCCCTTCCTCCATGGAGCTCTGCCAAGCACGAGTTACCTTGGCCCAAGCCAGCTGCAACCTCGTTTTCAGGTGCACGTGCAATGCAAGGCATGTGGATAACAAATCTGCAAATTCGCAGGGAGTGCCATTATTCAGATTGTAGTGAAAATAGATGGGCAAGTATTCAAATTGTACAGTATTGGCTGCAACAATCCTGGAGATTTAAGATTAACCTCTTGATACTGGAATTTCCACTTTTGTTAAAAACAGACACTAATGTATCCCTAGAGTTTTGTAGAGAAAAATATACAAAATGGGCACAATTATTCTCTTGCTTTTAAGGCATATGTAGCTTCACTAAGAAGAAGCCAATTTGTTCCTAATTTAGGACCATAAAAATTTGAGGCTAATCCTGTGTAATACATATCAAGGAAGAGAAACAAAAGGGGTTATTGGTCCAGGTTCCTTTATTCTTTATGCTTCTAAAAAAGACAGTAAGAAAAACAAAAAAAGAAATCCAAATAGGGAAGCAGTTTATTTGCTGCTTAGGTAAAATCATAGGAAAACTTTTGCTGAAAGGTTAAACATGGTCTCATCTACAAAACAGTGCAGGCCAGAGGATTTGAAGAATAAGCACAGAGATTCTTCTAGTCCCAAAGCTGGCTGTAGTCTGATTGGGATTTTGTTTGGGTTGCATCTGTTTTTAGAATATGCTGCTTAAAAGCATCTTTCTTTGTTTCATAAAAATATTTTTTTTATTTTTATACCACTTTCAGTAGAATCTAAGAAGTCAATGTAACTGTTATAAATTCAGATTTACTATTTGAATAGTAAAACTATGAATAACATAATAGACTCAAAACTAGTGAGATAGATTTGGTTTCGACATGTTGGGGATTTCTGTAAGCATCTAAATGTATTAGATAGGCACCTCAGTTCTGCTCTCCAAAGACTAGTTTTTGGCAAACATTGCAAAGTGTTTTTTTGCCAACAAAATAGAATATAAAATGAAATTGTAAAACAACTCCTCCCTCCCCATGGCCTTTGGAATATTAATAACTAGTCAGTAGGTTCCTTTACTGGAGAGCTCATACTCGGTTGATTAATATTAAATTACAGAAGTTACTTAATTTTTCTTTAATGACCTTTCTTGGTCATGGTTCAGGCAAATTAAGTAAAGTAGAACAAAGATCTAAACCTGAAAATGAAAACAAATGAAGAATCTAGTGAGTTTGTAACTGTTTCCTTACAGATACAGAACTCCAAACATAGTTTTGAACCACAGGGAAAATGTCTGTATTGTTCCTGAGTGAGTCACACCCTTCATCCCAGGTAAGGAGCCAAAGCGGTGCAAAGGATTCCCAGAAGTCTCATTTCCATCCAAGAAATGATTCTTCTGAAGAGCTTGAGGATATGGCAGAGAACTTATCAGAGCAGAACAGGGTGGAGTTGCTTCATCCGAGCGGAGTCATGATGCTGAACCCCACGGAGATTGCACACAACTGTGATAGATCACAGCATCTCAAAGAGCTGCCATCATTTGTCTAAGTTATATCAGGGATTACTCCAAACTGCAGAAAAGTGTGGAACCTGAAAAAAGAAAAGGGACAATCATTTGCCCTTCTGGTGCCTGCATCCCTAGGTCAGAGAATTTGGCGTTACACCTCTTGGAGGTTCTGTTTTGTATTATGCTTAATTTGGAACTCGCAGCAATAAATATAAGCTTTCCCTATTTGTTCTAGMCACCAAGGGTTATCAGATTTGTATTCCTTGGGCCGGAATATTATTACATACATGAGAGAGATTATTTGAGTGAGCTGGCTAGGATAAATGAACCAGCTGCTTGTTGTCCCACCTGAGCCCAAAACTCTTCAGCCAGAAGCCGGACCATAGCCTATGACCTATAAACTTGCCGTGCAGTCATTTCAGTTATTAATGCATCAGTAACAGACTATGTAAATTTATGGCTAGGATTAAAGATAAATGTGTGATGATAAAAAGCCTGCCAGTAAGACAAGGGTTCTGTGACATTATGAATTGGCAGTCATTTCAGCACAGTCCTTTGTGGACGATAATCAGCTAATGAAATAACATAAAGGACCATCTTCCACTGAAGTCATGGGGAGTGTTGCCATTAACTTCAGAAGGAATAGAAGCAGGCCCAAATCCTTAATTTCTGCATTACTCAATCTCTGCTCCAAGAGCTAGTTGGCTGACACTTGGATTTAGAAATCAGGGACTCAGTCCAGAAATAAACCCGAGGCACAAGAAAAGGCATACGGGAATGACTGACATCATGTGAGTAAAGCTCAGCACGTTCATAAGCGATTACTAGATTTTGATCTGTGCCCTCTCAAGAGCTACACTGTGCTTGATGGATGAGACTCTAATTGAATTTAAGCAAATAAATTGCAGGTTACAAAGCAAACTTGAACAATGTTATGCATTCTGATGCCTCCATATTCTTATCTTAGGGAGAAAAAATGAAATAAGATGCAGACAATCAATCTTTTTATATCTGTGCTGTGCTCTTTATAGGGAAGTATGACAGATGCTTTTTATTACAGTTGTATATTTATTGGTAGAGAGGTAGAGCATTAAACCTCAGATCTATCTTTTTCCTTATATCTTGTATTCAGGAAAAAGAGGCTAGGCAGAAAGAAGAACATATAACTGAAAACATTTATTTGATCTGTTTTGCCAGAATGTATAGAAGTTTCTGGATTTTGTTTTTCCTTCTATCTAAGGCTTTGAAGATACATTTCGCCAGTGGAGGAGGGAGAATAATCCTAACTATTGCTCATCCCAAGCCTTCAGAATTCTTGAGTCAAGTGTATAAAATCAAGAGGTCTTTTTTAATAAACACAAAGTGTTGATAAAAAGGATGCTGACATTTTTATTTGGGCTTGAGGCCTGTAGATTTCATATTTTCTAGGAGAAATGTCAGAAGGAGAGAGCTAACTTTTTTCTTCTGATGAAAGACAAGGTGTTGGTGCATTCACAGGACAATAGCCAATTAAGCTTTTAAGAAACATATCAGATATCATTACCATAATACTAAAATCACTAGATTGGCCAGCATTACTTTGTAAAGTGTATTGTTGTTGTTAATTAAATCTTCCTCTACTTGTACTGTTTTTTAACTTTGAAAATAGTGTAAGTCCCAGTTCATTTTTTTAAGGATGGAGAAGCCAACATGTTCAATTGTCCGATACATTTAGAGAATGTGCAGAAATTCCCAAATTCTGCATTTGTGCATGCATGGAAAAATCCCTATGGTTCAGAACACACTTGTTTAGCTCTGATTGCATAATTTCTTTCATGAGCTGAGGGAAGTAGTTAATAATGCTGATGACAATTTTTGGTTATATAGCTCTTGCCACAGACCACAAAATTGTCTACCAACAGCAATGAATCTGGAGAGACAAGCCTCATTGTACAGAAGAATTAGGCAAGGCTTAGCTAATACTGAAAAAACCTCAGTTATATCCTGAAACTTGGATAAATTGTGTTTCTATTAAAGCCTAAAGTCATAGAATTTAAAGGTGGTACCATCTAACCCTGGGAACTCAGATGTGAGAAAAAAAATAAGTGCATACAAAATATCTCCGTGTGTGTGTATACTTGTATAGTTTTAAGTACATTTTAGGTTGATCTTATGAGTTTTGGGTGGAAGAACATAACTCGTTATTTCCGGTTGCTTACTTTTGGCAAAGCTGAAGAGGTTACGTCACACTAGGAAGGTGCATCCAGCACACGTGAGAGCACAGCTATGGCAGGACCCAGGAGCCCATGATGCCAGTGCAGTGCTCTGAACATTACAGTTCCTTGTACAAGAATGAGACAATGTCAAACATAATTTCACATTGATTCACAGGTGCAGTGCTGAGAGTTATGACTGAGAAGGTTATGACATAGATTGAGAGGCTGTGTATATAGTTACAGATGCTACCAGACTCAAGCTTTTTCTTTCCTCAGGAAGGTGCCATGAGGTAGTTTCATTTCCATATGGTTTTCAGATAAACATGTGTAATGTCCAAATTCATAATTGCTTAAGTCCATGAGAGATGTGCCAAGTCTACAGCTGCATTACTTCAAGCTGTGATTTTGCCTTAAGGCACCCCAAACCCTCTGGTAATAACAGCAACATACTACCAAAGCAATGAGGACCTTCCCTGAGTTTATGACAAGTGAAGTCAGGGAAAACTAATAATTAGAGAGGAGACTAAATCCTTCCCTGGGTGTGATAATTAGTCAGCCTGTGGTGGGTTTCTTACTGAGGCTTGGATCACCACTGTTTGTTCAGATACTCTGGGGCAATGAGAAGCCACCAACCTACGGGAACCTTACGGACACCCTTGGAGCACAGAAACATGCTTGAAGGTCCCCCGAGCCAGTCTAACACTGAGCAAGCAGTTTGACTGCTGCTGAATAAAGATTTGCCTAGAGAAAGCAATTAACCCCAGCAAAGCTCATGAGGTGAACTGTAAAAGCTTTTTAAGTTTACTAGCACACTACACAGTAGTATAAGACAAAGTGAGAAAATAAATACAACCTATCAAAAACATGCTTTAGAAAGACAGGATGTAATTACTTGTGTTGAATTTTGCCCAAGCTCCATGCATGCTGCAGAAAGCACTGCACAGCAATAGATGAAATATTGAGAGAAATAGCATATAAATGATGTGTCAGTCAATCCACATTTGGAAAGCAATTTTAGAATCTATATTGTGAAAGCATGGGATAATTTTCTATGTTAATCGCCTCATTTATCCCATGGCCTGCTCCTGATTTCATCATCACTGTTTAGGATCTTGTCTCAAAGACTTATGAAGCTCTTGTGAAATGTTTCTTCTTCTCAGACAGCTTTAAGTAAATGGAAGGAGCTGAGGACAGTAACTCCACACTCTAACTCACTAAAATATCCCCAATGCTACTGGAAATATTGCATATATTTCTACTAAGTAGGAAGCATCATTCTTTTTCAGCCCCTTGCCTTATTGCTGCTCTCGTGTGCCCATTCTCCTTTCTCCTCCATATGAACAGCTTTTAATTTTAAATTAATTCTTCTAATTGCTATTTTTCACCACTAGCTTGCTAAAATCTCTTTGGCTGCATGTTTGAAGTCGGCTGCAGATGTATGTATTCAGAAGCAAACATTTTCCCCTTTTACTAAAGAAATAAGCAAAGATTAGCAAAACACACTAGTGTGTTTCAGGCAGTACTCAGAAATGTCCTTCCAGAGGTCTGAAAAGCCGTTTGCACTCCAAAGTACTCCTGTCTAGTAAGGAGAGGATAAAAGATTTCAGAAGGCATACAGAATAGGGATATTTTTCCAGGGAGATCAGTGCAAAGATGAGTTTTTAATACACAGGTTTAAGAAAGTTCACAGGGTTTGGCACACGGTCTCCTACTCATGTAGCAATCAGGAGTGAGTATCGCTGGCTGTGTAACACATACATCAGGAAGGACTGAAGAGGAATGCAAAAAGCATACAGGAAAGCTCCCAGCTGGTGGTCACTGTCTCTTGCCAGACCCGGATCGTACTGGGGCCTTTTACAGCACTTTCCGCTGTAAGTGCCATCATATCATTCCAGACTTTCTCAGCTGTAACTAGAGAAGCAGCACCAGGGCAGAGAAGATCCCAGCACATGCTCCATGCCTGTGTCCCTTGGGCATCAGGTTGCCTCCAGGCAATGGATATTTTGCTTTCCTTTGGTGGCTATTTTCCAGATCGCAGTTCTCCCTTCTCTCCCCCAGAACTGTCCCTCCTCCCCAGTAGCCTCCTCGCCCAGGAAATACAGGATTGCCATTGCTAGTAATGGGCCACAGACTTTGTACTAACTCTGTAAGGCCTCAGGACATGTCAGACTTGTTTTGGGCCACCTGGAACTTTGCTTTAGCTTGTTTTGCTGTAACAGCAATTTTCTAATGACCAGCTGGCTGTTGCCAAATTTGCTTAAGTTTTGTTTAGCTCTGTATAAGCATGTGGCATAATCATAATTTTTATATACACAATAGTAACAAGCTGATATTCTGCATAGGATGAAATATTTATAACCTGAGTATAATGATGTAACACGGCAGCAGAAGTCTTAAAAGTAGGGACACGGGATGCAGTCCAGAGAAGTGCAGACATAGGACTGGAACAGAAGATACTACTGATCATCTACTGAGGATAATACTGGAGACTTCAGGGCAGGGTCAGCGATGGCTGGGGGGTGCCCATGGGGCCCTGACATGTGGGACTGCGATGACTTGCTGCAAACCCTCTACTCCCTTGTTTTTAAGGAAGACTGGTGCCAGACTGGCTCAGAAAGGCAGTGTCAAGGGGAGCATAATACCAGAGAATAAGGAGTAGATTTTTTGAGGTTGGGGATTTTTTAGTATAATATTTTTAAACTGTATTATTAATGAAATTTATTTTATATTAGTTTATAAAAAATTATATTAATTAGATCATTTGGACTGTGAATATTTGTGTAACTGAACTAAAAATAATAACTGTTTGTTGTCTTAGCTAGACTGTTAAGATTTTAATCTTAATCTTTTTAAGATGTATTAATCTGTATGGTATAGTCACACAGAGATATGAGTAAGAATAAGTATATCTCAGATTTATTTTCTTTTTACATCAACAGAGAGTATTATAGTCCTAAAAAGTTCTTGGCTTGTGTGTTCCCCTCTTTGCCAAGATTTTGCATAAAACATGACTTTAGAGATCAGTCCTTCTCCCCTTTCCCGCTCTTCTTTTCCTTTCTTCTGTGACTTCCCATCACTTTACCCACCCCTTTATAAGTAAGTACACAAAACCCCTCATCAACATTAAGTGACAAAGTGATGCATGGGCCAAAAGCATTTCGGTCCTTTCTTGTGGCAATAATGCGCTAGAAGTTTGAACCCTCTGGCACTGGATGTCCCAAAACCAGAGGTTTGTTCTCCAAGATACAAAACTCCTGACCCCAACAGACATGGTGGTGACATGCCATGAACACAAGACTTGCTGAGCTGACTCCCTCCCCAGGATGAAGCCCATATCTCACACCCCTCCGGGCAGCACCAAGGCCTCTCCCTGGCTCCACAACCCTCTGTAGGCACTGTGGGATGCAGSGGACTGCAGGGAAGGGGCTGGGGCTGGGGAAAAGCCAGAGTGCCTGGCTGCGGTCAACAGGTACGTCAGCCGAATGGCACCCCTGGGGCAGCTCAGCATCACCACCCGTCCCCTCCTCCTCACCTGGCCAACAACATCCAAAGCAAGAAAAGCTTCCATGGGGACCCTTCACAGGAGTGCTTTGCATTGGACTGAAGGAAGAAATAGAGGTGACACCCAAGGATAATTACCCTGTTTGTTTACATAACTATTTTCTCACATCTTCTGTGGTTCTGGTTTTTGAAAGGGTGAGATTTTCAAGGCAGGGACTTCTCCTCAGATGTATATGTATACAGTGCCTAGCACAGCCAGGGCTTCATGCTGAGAAGAGAGTCTGTATGCTACCAAAATAGATACAGTAATAATAAAAATACATGTCAGTCCTGCCTTTTTACATTATCCTATGTTGAAAGAATAAGCAATCGTTTGGCCGAAAGAAGAATTTCTTCTTCCTCTGGAGCGTTGTCAGCCACCAGAATTCACTCTTCCGAAAGGGCAGAGACACCCAGACTGTTGATGAATTTAAAAAAGGGGGGTTGAATGGTCGTGATCAGGCAGCACTTGTGGCTGGTGCAGCTGGATGGAAACAAAAGGAAAAACTGAGAATGACTGAAACTCTTATAACATGATGCAGATGACTTAACCCCTAAAATGAACAAACCAAGAACTGGGAACACATTCGTGATATGAATATTTCTGGACTATAAGAAAAATAGGAAGAGGAGGAATTGAGTTAATCCTAGAGTAAAACAAACAAACAAACAAATGAAGATTTATTGGAAATAACTGACTATATAATTTGGAAGACTCCCTGGAGGGACTGAAAGAGCTTTCAGATTTACAACCACGAGATAGTGATACATGCCAGAAATGAACAAAACGTGTTGCTAGCCTACCTGATCTAACCGAAACCTATTTCAAGGATTCATAACCCACAAATTATTTGTGGATTTACAGGATCTGAAAAAACACTGTAGGTTTGTGACTTTTTTTTCCTTGCATTTAAAATCTTTTTTTTTTTTTTTTTAATGGAGATAAAGAAAGTGAACCTAGTATGTCTGGAATATCCCTCCTTTTCAGCCTGCAAACAAAAGCGAGGCAGACACAAATGAAATAGTCAGTGGGATTTCCCCCCTAAGAGCCCAAATCTCTTTTGAAAATAGAAATATTAACGTATTTAGTTCTCTTTAAATTTCTAATCCTTTTCTCTGTGTCTTTATTGCAAAGTGAAAGTTATTCCTAAATTGTTTTGGTAACAGTTGTATGATTTCTCTTGCTACCTTCTTCTTCCCTTTATGCATATGCACAGGTTATATAGCCTGTAGGAAATGGCAATAATTTTGTTGCAACACTACTCCTAATGTTCCCTCAAGACAGAGGCTCCAGTATCTGCGTTAAAAAAGAAACTTTCTGTTTAAGACGTGTTAATGTGCATGCTATAGTCAAACAGAGATAAGGGTAAGAATAAGCATATCTCAGACTTCTTTTCTTGTTACATCAACAGGGAGTTTTATAGTCCTAAAGGAAAGTGCAGGTCCCTGCCACAGGGCAGAGCACAAAGGCTCTGATTTTGTACATGCACCCATGTGAGAGGCAGGTCTCACACACCGAGGCAGTATAACCAGCTTTGCATTTCTGTATTGCTCTTCCTCAGAATTCAGCTCTACCTTCCAGAGAAGGTGAGTCTTTACACCACCATGGGACACCATGAAGATTTAATCAGCAGTAATTACAAAACCCTCTGAAATCCTCCAGATCAGAACTGTGACTGAATCCAACATCCACTGAAGGCAACAGAACATTGTGAATTTATGGGGTGTGGCAGCCAGCCCATATATAATGCAAAATTACTACCGAACTTTACAGAGTAAATGACTGGTGCAACAGATAAATCAGGATGCACAGCGCACTGTGAAAGCAGAATTAATTATCCTTCCATGTGCCTTTGCTCTGTGTTATTCCAAAGAGATATTCTTGTTATCCTCGTCTAAGTTACAGGCTGTTAAATTATCAGCATGAAGACTGCAACAATTAAAAACAAATCAGGAACAATGGATCGAGCTTCCCTGTCTGTGAGAACAGGGCAAATGGCAAAGTCTGTTTTTCAGCACTGAGTTGAATATAACATATATAACATTTGACAGCAGCCCCAATCAAATCACTATAGCACAGAGAGGCAATACTCCCCCAGTGTCAGGCTGTGTATGCTGAGAGCAATTTTCAATTAATTTTCCTCATTTATGAGGTAGATGCTGTAGCAGTTTTGAAGGAATCCGAAAGCTTAGTGATAAATGAAAAATTCTCTTGTGTGCATCATTCAAGATGATTCTCTCTCAGGRAGAGCAGGGAGAGACAGTTTGACAGTTTATTTCTTTGGCAGAGAGAGACAGATATGTTATATTAACCGATCGTGTAAGCACTCTCCATTCACTTGCAATTGAAAACACACAATGGGTACGGTTGTTGTAATGAACACACAGGATTTTTCATGCAACCCTCGGTGCTGTTTCCCTGAGGATTAAATGGCCAAGAAAGCTGRAGTATTAAAGAAAATCTTGTGTTTACAGTGAATCTTCTCAATATGGGGCTAACTCCAGCTGAACACTCGGTGACAAGCGCTAGCATACACCCCAGGATGCGGATGAATTTTCCCATTTCAAGCAGATCACGAACTTCTCCAGTTCAAACTCGGGCTTGTTTTGTCCGCACAGCAGTTTGCCCAACGGAGTGACTCAAGCTGAAGGCCTCTCATGGCTGAATCAGATTTTGTGGACTTGATTCTTGTTTGCGCTGCCACAGCAGTGTAGTTTAACCATTCTGTTTACTTATATACACATTTTATTTATTTAAACTTACTTGAAAGCCTTGTAGACCAGCAAGAATTTGGGTAAAAGAGGCTTTAATATAAATGAGTCTCAGATTTTGTGTTTAAAATTATAAATTCACAGAATAATTCAGTTTGGAAGTGACCCCTAGAGATCATCTAGTCCAAGCTCCTGCTTAAAACAAGGCTAACTTCTAAATTAGATCAGGTTGTTCAGGGACTTGCACAGGTCAGGTTTTGAGTGTCTCCAAGAATGGAAATTTCACAGCCTCTCTGGGCACCTGTTCCAGTGTTTCACTACCCTTGTGGTGAATGCTTTTTCCTTACATCCCATGCCTATTGCTTCTCATCCTTCCACTGTGCATCTCTGAGAAAAGTATGGCCCTGTCTCCTACACACGCTTTTATTAGGTAGTTATAGACAGCAATAAGATTTCCCCACAGTTTTCCCTACTTAAGGCAGAACAAACCCAGTTCTCTCAGACTCTCCTTGCACATCATATGCTCTGGCCCTCTGACCATCTYAGTGGCCTTTCACTGGACTCACTTCAGTTTGTCCTTATTTCTCTTGTATTGAGGGGCTCAAAACTGGACACAGCTCTCAACACGGCTTCATAAGCACTGTTAGAGAAAAATCACTTTCCTTGGTCTGTGACTATGTTCTTGTTAGCACAGCCTAGTATGTGCTTAGCCTTGATCCCCCCCCCACAGGGCACACTACTGATGCATGCTCAAACCTGGTTGTCTACCAGGGCTCTCAAGTCGTTTTTTACAAAGCTGCTCCCTAGCCTAATCAGTCCTCAGCTTTGCCGCCAGGTCTAGTCCCCTAGAGCTATCTCATGTTTTGCCATATTTTGCAAGCATTTGTACATTAAACTCAGTTGTTGTCTCTCATTTTGTATTTTATTTTAAGCTCCCTGGAGTAGGGACAATGTGTGCCCATGGTTTCAGTCTATCTGTTGTGTAACCCTGGTGCTAACGCTTTCAAGCATTTCTGTGCTATAAAATAATAATAACAACAACAACAATATGGTAATGTTTCCAAAATCTGGAAGAGAGTAAGAAAAATAGCACTTAAAAGACAATACGTGAAACATTCTTTGTTAATAACACATTATTATTATTGCTTGCATGGTTTATTATTACTAGAGTAACCCTATAATCCCAATAAAGAACCCAGCAGTGCAAGGAAGAACTTCATAAAAAGACTGTGTGTGAGTCACTGGGAGCTAAAGAGATTCATACCAATGCAAGCTGGGCTACAGGCCTGGGTTACACTGACCATTGAGTCCATTTAACTGTAACTCTTCCAGCTCTTCTGTCTCCTTTCCTCTACTTCAAATACCCATCCAAGACATGGTTAATATGCCAACGTAAAGCACAAATACGGTGAATTCACTTCCACACCCAAACTTTCTCTCCCTCATGCGTAAACTGCTTTTTAAGACCACCAGCACTGATATGAGTGGCCTTCTCCCTGATCATTGCCACTAGACTTCTCTCTCCATTTATTGCAACAGCTTATGACCCAAAGCTTTCTTTTTTGCAGTTCATAAATAAAGCCTTAGGTTTGAAATCTCTTTTCTTATTCAAATCACCATATTTCTGAACTCTACTGGCTATGAAATCCAGCTCACCATACATCCTCATTCAAGTATAAAAGCTTATGTTCACAAGTCAGGGTATGTTGCAGGACTGCGTAATTGTAACGCAGGACCGTGCAGAGGCATGGTACTGTTACTGCCTTTTTATGGAGAATCAAAGAATTAATCGCATGGTTAAGAATGGACTTTATTTTCTCAGTATGAATAAAACTTTTTTTGCCAGACAGAAGAACAGAATGTTGTTCAAAGCATTTTGTCCTACTTAAAAAAAAGAAACATTAATTTTTCTTACTAACAGCTATAACAGAATCAATGTCCCTTTAACAGTAAACCTGTTTTTAAACAGGAATTCTTTCCCCATCAACACCTTTTCATAAAGTTTTATTTTCATATTAGGAAGATTTTATTTCTGCTATTAGACAAGACCTTATGGACTAAGGGTTGGAGTAAAATGAGAGAACTTGACCAGTTCATGTCAAGACTGAAATTTCTGACTGTGGATCTCCCATTCCTGTGGAAATAAACAGCTCACAACCCCCATCATCATCTGTCAGCAAGTGATTTGCTGTGGTTTTCATCCTCGTTGATATATTTCAATGAGTCTAACAATGTTATATTGACCTTATCCTTGTTCTAGTCATCAATTTCTATCCTTAAGATATTTAAGGATACTAAATCTTTGGAGTTATTGCAGCAGACCTTTCTCTTCAGAGGATTTATTATTTTCTACTAGAGGAATGCAATTTTTAATGACCTGCATTTTAAATTCTTTCACACTTGGAGGCAGTTTGACCATATTGCAATAAAAATGAGGTATAGGTCCCCTCCTGGGTCCCAGTGGAGAGCAATAAACTCTTCCTATAGGAATCACAGCTTGTAACATACTTATAACACAATATTACTCTTTACATTAAACTTAAATTGTGGGAATATGACAAAGAAATTGCACTTGACTTCTCATTAAGTTGCCTAAGTTACAGAAAGTTTTATTTCATCTCTTTGGTGTTTATTCTTGTTCTTTTGTTTTGTTTTGTTTTGTTTGGAGCCCTGTACTGATACCTGGAAATASAAAAAGTTGTCTCTCAAGTATGCTTTTATAGGTCACGGCAGGGGGTAATTTAGAATTGCCTTTTTTTACCAGTGAGCCATCTTTTGGACTCATATGAATCCTGTGGATTCCAGGCCTGTGTTGTCACAGCTGCACTTATTACAATAGGAAGTTTGTCATTAAGTTAGAGATATAAAACAGAAAAGAAATTATACAGCTTACAGAGTTATAAAGCCAGAAAGTATCAAGCTTCTAAACTGAAATATCATCTGCACTTCTGGGGCATTAAAAGCACACAAAAGTGCAGTCCAGAGGATGCTCTCATACACAGAAGCTGAGCTGTTTTGTCTTTCAAAGTTACCTTATTCATTTGCAGTTCTGTATAGACAGTATAGAGGCATGTATGGCTACTACACTGAGGCTTGTGAGGTTGCCTGTCATATCTACATTAGCACTACAGCTTCTGGACAAGGAGATTTCAGTGGTTTCAATTTATTGTAGCCTAGCCCCTCTCTCCCTGGAAAGACCTTCAGCTCTTGCTCAGTACAGCCATTAGGTAACTGGAGAAAAGGCAGCCTAAGAAGGGCACCTTCTTAGGGCTTAAACAGTTGTAAGGGTTAAAAAGGAGGCAGAAAAATAAAGAGAAGACATGCACATTTGATGTTGGAGAAGAGCCTGTTTGTTTTTAATACACTAGAGAAATTGCTGAAACACAGAACAGCCATGTGAAAAATATGAAGTTAGCTTGCAGAGCTGACCTTGGCAGCGAAGCAACAGATGCCTGAGAGAAGATATCATTTTTGCATCCAGTTTTGTGAGACTGAAAACAAAAACAAAACAATGTTAGAAGAGATCCTGTCTTGTTTGTAAGAATTTGGAATAGACCCCTTCTGTAATAAATGTACAAAATACATATCGTCATCAATATTAGAATTTGCACATATTTTTACAACAAGATTTATTACCCTGAACCATCTGGGGTGTGACCCCTAACAGTCTCCAAAATAAAATCATGAATCCAACCTAGAGATACCTTACATCATATTATTTAAATTGAATTCTTCCAAGACTAGAAAGTTTCTGAAAAATAAGGATTGCATCAAGTAGAACTTCATCTGGACACATTTTGAAAACAAGAAAAAATATTTCAAAATAATAAAAATAGCCTATATAGCTAAGCTAGGGCTGTCCTCCTTTGGTCCCATTTCATAGGAGGAAATAGCAAGACACAGAGATTATATATCCCTTAAATTTTTACTCCTACTATAAAAATAAATAAGAGGACCATATGCAAAATTCCTATCTGGGCTGGTGTCTGCATTTCAGGTACTTACTATGACAAATTTTTGGTTTAAGTTCTATTATTAATTCATAATATCCTTTGCCAAAGCATAATATGAATTTCAGTATATATCACCACATTTTCCTAGGTGTTCTTCCTTCAAAATAAGATGGCCATTTATCCTTAACATTGGAGATATAATAAGAACTTAACCTGATGTAGCAAAAGCCGGTGGTTTCAGAATACGATATATGATCTTTCTTGAACAGACAAAGGCATTTATACTGAATTCCAAAGCGATAATGTTGAAACACAGGCTTGTACACAACAGTAGTATTTTTAGTTTCAGAATAAGAAGTTGGAAGCTTAAAGTGACCTTATGGAATACAGCAATGTTGTGGCACGATCCAGATGTTTCATCAGAACTTTTTTCTACAACAGTCTTTGCATTATGGAGGATATTGAGCCCAGAGTTTAGGTTATCAGTGCAAAACCACAGTATAGGAGAATAAAAATTTGTAGGGTATTGTCTTTGTTTTCCTTTTAAAATGTATTTATTTTACTGTATCAACTTAGTACGAGATGTTCCAAGAAACTGATGTCCTTAATTTAACCACAAAACAGAAACAGAATGGAAACAATCTTCCTGAAGTGAGGGAAATGGGTCGAAGGGATGAGGAATTTCCTTCCTATGTGAACTGAACAGTTGAGAAACTACCAGCAAGTACGCTGATAAAACTGTCCAACATTGTCTAGAATTTGAACACCACATAAGCCCCCACACCATCTCAAAGTTTTATCACTTAATTATTTTATTCATGGTATGCAGAGAAATGAATAGATGTACAGGCCTCAAAATCAGGCCACCCTTTTGATAAACCCTCAGTACGCATTCTTGTTCATATTATCTTCCTTTGCAAGCTGTTCTATTATGAGAGCAAGAATGACAGAATCTGTCCCACTCTAACAATCTGTTTAAAAGAAGAAACAAACTAAAGAATCACATTTTACAGATTCCATATGAGGCAGAAAGAGCATATGATTTGATGGAAATTACAAGGCAAACACAGGGAAAAGGTGAAAATAAACTACGGTTTTGCTGAGAACTAGTTCATTCCATCCAGCCTTTCACAACTATTGACAATTGGGTTTGTGTTGGTACCAGGTTACAAAAGCTGTAGTCCACTAACAAATTATCAGAATTAGTCAGTTCCTTCCTTACCATAAATTCAAAATGGATAATACATTTGTTATTGTTAATTTTTATTTATATCATCATGACTCCAAGAGAATAAAAATCCCATGACACTGAGATCATGGGAAAGGTTGAAAGTAATTTGCTTCACAAGTGAATCACAAAACTGGAATCTCTGAACTGTGTTTGAGGATAGACCATCTTATATTTTTTAATATAAAAATCATCACAGAAATATTTGATATTTAGAACAGAATCTTCAGCAAAATTGCTAGTTGCAAACATCCCAAATTTTGGAGTCTAGCTGTGAAATGTTAAATAAAAATATTAAATAAAAATACTTTTAGTTTCTGTTTAACTTTGAGCCTTTAAGGTGCATTTGGGTTCATAATTAATTGTTTTTTTCTCCCTGTGAGATCTAGTAACTTTATAAAAGCAAAATCTGAGTTTCCCCAACAACTGAAGTATCGAGTGAAAACATGAAATACTAAAAGTTTGAAAACTAAGCTGCAACAATCAGTAGTGTTTTTTCACTGTTCACTAGCCAAATTTTTTTTGCTTAATACCTCCCTTTTTTTCTTCCTACTCACTAATAACTGAGCTAATTGCAGGGTGTCATAGAGATCAGGTGATCTTCAAGCTGTTACATGATTCCCAGCATTACCTCACCACCTGGAACACAGCTGATTAGTTATAAATGAAAGATAAATCTAGTTTTTTGCAGGAGCCACTTCACACAATGATAGGCACTCTGTTGCAAATGTAAATCTTGCACAAAACTGCTGCTTGAGCAATCTCACCATGAATCAGTAGCTGCGGAAGATTAGCTCCATCAGGATACGTGCAAGGCAGAAGATGCTATTTCTGAAGGGAGCTGACTACGTAATATAAATCTTTCTTTGTTGGAAAACATTTAGTTTTTAATTTAAATCAGTTCATTTCTAGTGGAAAAATCTTCCTCAAGAAAGGTCTGGAAATATATCTAAAATTGCTCAAATCTGGGGACTAACAGCATTTCTTTCCAACTGGCAAACTCCAAAATTGGAGCCCAGCATGTTATAAGATCCCAAAAGGAGCTGCACATTTTTTTTTTGAGCAAATAACTTTTAAATGATTGTAGATCTCTTCTCTCTGGATAGTAAAGAAATCTCAGTTTTACAATTCCATATTTCTGATGTAAAATAAATAATTTCATATTGTAAAGATGGGGGGGAATTGTGCATGGAATACAGGTAACTTTGGAATGGATATGAGGAGTGTTTCTGTGGTTCAGGAGAGCTGATCTCCTTGCAGAGGTTGTTCTGTAGTGAAGACCCAGTGCCAAAAATATTTGTCTTTAGCTTTAGTGCCCTTTGTCCTGTGCTCTGTGAACGGCTTTTCTGAGAAGGCTGCAGCTCTGATACTGCATTGTGGATAGGAATGTCCTGCCAATATGAATAGATTAAAACTTGGTGATGACTTTGAAGATTAGGATCTGACACTCAAACTGGCAGCCAGAGCAGACCAAAAGCTGACAGAGCAGTGCAGAGGAATGATGTAGAATAGCTGCAGCTCTCAATGCCTCTGAAAATCAGACAGCTGCTTCTTCAGCAGTGAAGCCCCGTGTTGTCTCTACCTTCGGACAACATCTGTAACTGATGGGCTACTGTGGTCAGGGCCTCTTCTAAGAGGCCAGAGAGAAAAGGGATCAAATTTAAGGAGTTTTTGGCCATCCTGCCTATGAGCTCATGAGCAGGCTGATGTTTCCGATCACATTAACATCTGGATGGAAGAAGAAAATATATTCTAGCTACTTAGTTCAGCTCTGTGAGGCAGCTACTATTTCTCTGGCCTGGTACTCCTTTAATCTGAATAACTGTTCCTCATACATACATTAATTCTTCTTTATATACCGCAGAATTTTTGATGACAAATACTTCTGTGGAAAACAGTATATCCAGACAACTATAACTAATGCATGGCTGATATGACTCCATTTTCCCAAATGGAATTATGCTTCTGTTGAAGCAAGATTTCTGTCCAGGATAACTTAGCAGAACAGGACATGTTGCTCCTTATTGATCTCACAGCCCTGCTGGTAAGGAATGACTACCTCCCTTGCAGCACTGAGTGGCCAAATTGCACACTGTTCCTGTTTCACTTGCTAATGTAAACAGGTTTGCTGCATCTGATGGTCAGCACCATTGAATGCCATAAAAAGACTGAATATTCAGGTACAATTTCTACCCAGTGCCATGACAAAGACGAAGCCTTTCTTTGCACAACTACTATTCTCTCTCTGTCTTGCTGAAATCCAGCTAATCCAGCAACATGAGTATCTTCAAGCATTATTACTTTTTGATGATGATTTTGGTCTAAAAAATAGAAGGATAATAGGAGTGTGATAAATGGGGAGGTTTCCCATATCCCTTGTTATCCTCTGGTTCCTACTGCTTTCACCAGATCTATCGGGGTCTT
Organism: Apteryx rowi; assembly: GCF_003343035.1. Taxonomy (NCBI): domain Eukaryota; kingdom Metazoa; phylum Chordata; class Aves; order Apterygiformes; family Apterygidae; genus Apteryx; species Apteryx rowi. The sequence continues at coordinate 383,308 of NW_020449530.1, read as the reverse complement.
ATTTCTCTGAAGCTCATCATTTCCATTAATAAACAAATGCTTCTTCAACTTCTACTAGTCAGATGACATGCCAGTCTAGTTTTGCAGGTTGCCAGGTTTTGCAACTCAGATGTTGTGAGAGGCTCATGTATGCCTAAAATGAACTCACGGAGGTGGGAACCCTCTGTCCCCTGGGAGTTCCCCTCCTACTTGGCTGATACCGCCTGTCAAACAGAATTGAAATTCAGCCCAGAAATCAATACTGTGGTTGGATTATGCAGTTAGTACAATAGGATAAAAAGCTAAGAGATCTGCTTAAACGAGAAGTGGCACTAGGTGGCCTAGTTTTCTAAAAAAAAAAAAAAAAGTTATTTGAAATAGAGATGCTGTATGTCTTCCATTTCTTCTAACAAAGAGAAGGAGCAGAGCTGGACACAAACTGAAAATGCACTTCCTGGATATACAAATGCATTAAGATATCTTTAGTTGTCTTATGCTCTTTGTATCAGCAACAGATTCAACTACCATACATCCTCTCCCTAGTGTGCTATTGTGTTGCCTTTTAATTATTTCCGTAAGTATACATTCACAAAATGAATTTCTCAGTTAGACTTCTGGAAGAAAAGTTTTCTAATTTCTGCAAGAAAAAAAAAATCTCTAGAGAGGAGATGGTGTGTACTCTGACAGTGGCTTTTTGCAGCTGCAAAAAAAAGAAAGCTTCAGGTGTATTTAGGCAGGTAATCCTTACATCTTTAAAGCAAAATAGTAAATCAGTAAGTTTGTTGTCTGCTTTTTAATGCACTATTTTTTCTTCAATTAACTAAGTCTTACATAGTGTTCAAGTCTACCTAATAAAGATTGTGGAAAAAAATTAAGGTCCACTTTCATCCAGATCATTGTACAAACTGTCACTGGCTTGATTGGAAACAAGTCTGAACATGTATTTCAGTTATCACTAGTAATACAACGGCTTGATTTTTTTGTCATCAGATATAAGTTCCATAAACATGTCCTGCAGATATATCCATACTTGTTGGAATATATTCGTATTTCTTAAGTTGTTTAAAAATCTGAATATCACAAATTTTCTAAATTATTTTGAGTTATTTTAACTCGGGGCTAGAAAACACTCAACTGCCAGGACCTGCTACATGCTTTTCAGGAGGTAGCTAATGCACATGAAGTATCTGTAGACAGGGTAACATTGGAGAAAATTCCTTCAGTTCTGAGCTCAGTATAATATAATATAAGCTGCTCTTTATTTTGCTCAGTGAATGTATTTCTGATGAAACACGTGTCTGACAATAACAAACATTACAGTCCTGTCTTATATGGAAGAAGTATGAGAGCAAGCATAAGCAGCGCTGGGCAAGATTCGGCATTCCCTACAGCACCCTCACGGTGCCTTGCGTTCCCTTCCTTTACCTGTATGTCTCAAACTCTCAACCAAGACTGCCTGCAAAGCACCTATCTAAAATTGTTTTTCTTACTCAGCAGACATGTTAGGAAATTGGACAAAATCATCCCGACTCACTAACCCCAAACATCAAATGGGAATGCTGTGTAGGCACTCCAAATTGCCCTTTCTTCTCAGTCCTCCTCAGCCATCATGTACCTTAGGTTCACAACAAATTATGAGTTTAATAGCACACTTGTTTACTACTGGAAGTTGATATAACAAGTTTCTGACAGGTTTTTGGAGGATTCTTTAGAACCCCCAGCTTACAGATGCCTGAATATGTTTATTATTTACCCCCCAACTAAAACTGCTATGTTTTATAAATAACAGAGTAAGTGGTAATAAACACACCACTGGCAGAAACATTGCACGAGCTATGGATAATGCAGTAATGATGCAGAAAAGCAGACAAACATGCCATTTGTATTAGACAGCATTTTGAGACTACCTTCTGTATRAAAGTATCAAAGGAACATCATAAATGTGAATGAAGACAAACCATTAGATTGCATGAGTGGGTAATTTGAAACATAGAAGCAGACCCCATTTTTCAAAGGAGCTTCCTTCTCCTGACTACAGTAACATTTGGACACTCAGTGGCAGTGCAAATCACTCTAAATCTGACCTACCTCAGAGTGTATGGTAAAAGCAGGAAAACTGTCATTCACCCCCTGGTTCTCAGGCTTAACTACATGGTTGCTCTTCTTGCAGAGTATTAAATGAGGGCAAGCTTTTCTTCGTCAGCTCCTAGCTCTCATTACATTTTGCATTCATATACCAATATGCACCTACTACAGTTTGGGAACTTCTGCACTAGATTTTTAGCAAAACACAGGTTGAAAATCCCATTTGTTGTCTTGCCCCATAATACTGCTGGAAAAACCCGCTGTTTGACCATAGAAAAATTCCCACTGCTGATTGATTCCTAGGTCTGCTTGGCTGATTATGATTCCCCAACCTACCCTTATATGATTCACACCCATACATCTGCTCTAGCTTCAGCGGGTAATTGTTATTCCATACAGACAGCCCAGTATTTATTCAAACAAGGGTGCTCTTGTGTATTTCTCTGATTTTAGCTTCTCTGAAATAAAGTAAATCAGTCATAATACATTACATTGTATGTTTGTATTTGTATGTGGGAATAAAAACTAATTTTATTATCCTCTGAAAGGCAGCAGCTGATTACTAAGACAAAATAAATAAGAGAAGTATGTTAAACAGAGTACTGTACATTTACATTAGCTAGAGACGAGGCATTCCAGGCTTCTCTAAAATACTGTGGCTAATTAGAAAAGATGAGGATTTCAATTATTTTCCAACATCCTTTTTCATATTAGAAAAAAATATTTGCTGTCCTGTGACTCTGTGGGCACACTAAAAAAAAATTCTAGGTCATGACTCTCTGATCCTGCAAGTCTTGGACTCCTATGCTATCATTTTGTCCTGGGAGAAGCAGAAAAGATGTCTGCAGAATGAGCAAGTTGGTACTGCTTGGATTATCTTCATAAAAGAAGCTGAAGTGAATTTAAAAAACATTGTGCTCTGCCAGAGTCAGCTGATTTGGTTCTCAGGAGTTTGTATGAACAGTTGTTTTATGGGTTCTTGGCTCAGGCATATGTTAGGACTTTGGGAGGGTTGAATGAACCCAAAATCTCAAAGCAAAAAAAAAAAAAAAAAAACCCAAACATATCATTTTTGCATGAAGATGGTTTTAAACAGCTAAATTTAGTTTTCTGGAAAATATTTTAAAAGTATTTTTAGACTCATTTTAGCTTGTTTTATGAAAACAATCCAGATATACACTTCAAAGTCTAGAGGTAGCAATTTGGATCTGAGGCTTTTGGTTTAAGGCATTATACAGCAGGGACTGATTTGTAACTCAGTTTTTTAACTACAAGCTTAAAGCCATCAAAGGTATGTGGTATCTGGATATGGAATTCAAGCTATTTTCAGTAACATTTGTTGAGATAAAAGTAGAGCATAGTTATTTCCCTAAAATATCAGTTCAGATTCCCACCAAAAGGAATACAGATTTTATTCCTGAAACCTCTGTGCTTCCTATTACTGTCTTCCACAGTACTTGCAATCAGATCCATAGCATATGAGGATGATATATTTGCTTGTATTTACTCATTCACATTATAGCTCTGAATAAACATCCAGTAACTATATTTCTTCTCAAACTCACATCCCTTCATTTATTTCAGCTCTGATTTTCTCAAATGGGGTCAAACCAGCAGTTGGCACTCCTRAGACCAAGAGTCTCAGGTATGCAGTGAATTGAAAGCTTGCATATAAAACCACAAAAGGAAGTTTTATCTGGAATCTTCTGTATTGTCATCAACTTCTGTGGTGGAAAATCAGTGAGGGGAATGAATACATTTAGTTAGCAATCCATTTGTAAAGCAGTAAGGATAAAAATGTCCAGCAAATTAACTTTGACTGGAGGAGCTGATGAGATGGCAGAAGAGACAAGTAACAGAAAAAGCAAATTTAGGTATCAAAGCCTGGTTAGAAGCCACAGGACAGAAACCTGAAGGCCTTCAGGAAGTTAAGGGTTACTTCAGTTATCATAGTGAACAAAATATTTCATTTTCAAGCAACCAACTCACACTTAGCTACAGTCAGCAGTGCCTGTAAGTTATCAACCAACAGTTGTTTAATGGAATATATGAAATAAGTCCATTTTCCAGTAGAATGAAATGAATGTACTAATGCATAACATTACTTTTCCACCAGTGTATTTTAACTCTCACAGGAGAAAAGTTGTTCAGCTGATAGGATTCATCTGTCTTTGGTCTCTCAAGTGAAGCTGTCAACAAGAGGGCTTTCTGATACTTTTGATTTTTTTTTTTTAATTTGACAAGTTAAATGATGGCACATTTTGGTCTTTCAAGATTTGATTAATGATCCACAGATAGAAATCTCTGTAGCTCTTGCCAACTGTAGTAGCCAGCCCATTCCTGGGTGCAGGGTGTCTTTTTAATGGAATCATTTTTTTGATAGGCTTTATACTACAATGTAAAAGATAATTACTCACAGTATTCCTGCAGGTTGCTTGTTATTAGCTTCCAAATTCTACTCCCATTTCTTACCTCACAGATGTGTTCTTGGTTATTTGTTCAGTGCTTCGAATAGGTAAGATACTAGATGTATATTATTGGTTATAATACTATACTCATGAAATATTTTTAGTATTGTTTTATTATTCATTCAAACAGACTAGCTGAAGTCTTCAGATTTGCTAGTGTGATCCGGGGTTTTGTCTGTAATGTGTTTGTATCTATCGACTGTTAAGTAGTCAGAATATTCAAGGGTTTTGCAGGAGCTGTGAAGTGTCGCTAGTTCTGCTTTCTCTAAGGAAAATGATGTTTTCTGTTTGCCAGAAAAATTCYATTCCAAACTTTGCATTTGATGGTATTCCCACACAGGTCCTTTACACCTCAGCAGACCAAGAGTGCCCTATTTCAGGCAATTGCTCTGAGATGCCTGATGCTTTCTTTGGATTTACTGCCTCCACAAGGTGAAGCAACCTAAGTCTGTAAAACATAAGCACTACTTAACATTTTTTTTTTTAGAAAAGATTAAGGTCAAGTTTTTTGGAAGGAAAAAAATCACAAGTAGGAACATCTACAGAATACAATTCTAGTCTAAACATAACAACTGAGCACCTCTACTTGCTCAGATGCTCTTACCATGAGTTCCTAAGGCATGCTCTCACATTCAGAGCCAAGTATTCAGTTTCCATGGAGATAGAGTACTTTCCAGATAAGGAAGGGAGATTAACTACTTTGTGACTTCTCCTTCTATCATCTCATACTTATTTCCTTGGAGTTAGACTTTGGCATTAAACTTTAAAGGACCTTGATGGAGCTGAAGGGGTCTAGCTATCTTGGGAACTTGTGACTTCTTCCTGGTTCACGCTCATTCAGCTAATGAGCTTGTAATTGTGTAAGCAAAGATGACAACTTTACCTGGAATCAAGTCATACAGGTGTCTCAAGATTATTTCTACCTCTATTTTTATCCAGTCTGACAGCCAACCACTTCGAGCCTAAATCTAAACTTCTTCTTTCATACAAAGCTATTAATACACTCATACTAAATGTTATGCAAAACCTGGGTCACACAGGCATTCACATACAAATAAAATTTTGGTTTTAGCATTCTGTAGCGATCACAGAAGATGCACTACTAGTACAGACTAGCTTGGAAAAGTACAGACATGTCTACAAGACGAACTAAGCCTCCTTCCAACTCGTCAACCTGTTCCTGTGTCACCATCAAGAAATAAAGAAAAGAAATAATTATACTCCAAGAAAAGAAATAATTATAGTCCTCTTGGAATCCAAATCTGTATTTTGGATGACATGATCATATGACATGCAACTCCAGACCTAAACATCTCCTGGAAACACAACTCACAAGTATCTTCATTTCACTAAAAAGTTTCCATATATTTGTATAAACCTTATGAAAGTTCTATTCAAGAATAATCAATATACTTGTTATCATTTTGACTTCTCTGCTGTTGCATACTTTAGAACATCTTATTTATATATTTTTTTCAGTTATTTGGAGTTGTATAATCATTGTGCATCTTGGGGCAATAATCTTTGTTCCCCCAAATTTCAATAAAATGAAAACTTTTGCAGCTCTCCCTGGCATGCCTCATACTTGTAAAAGCAGTGTCAGTTTCTTCTATCACCAATGCTATTAATTTCTTTCAAAGCTTGATTCTGGCAAAAAAAACCCAACCTACTACTGAAGTTACTCCAAGCATAATACAATGAGCCAAATTAATCCATGATCTAATACTGATGACATTAGTGGATTCAGTCCAGAGACAAATGTAGCCTTATTTTGTTTTGAAATGGAACATATTTTCAAATCCCAGAATAATATTTGTTTAAAAGTTCTTTATGCCCTTAGGGCAGAGATAATTGTATGAATTTGTTGTCTATGCAAAGAAATTTTATCTAGTGTTTTTCTAAATAACACAAGAATTTGCTGTGTATGAGCGCTCTCTCTTAATCATCTGTTTCTTAAAAAAGAGAAAGATGGTCTAATACATTATACTTTCAATTTAAAAAAATTGTTCTACTCTTTCAAATTTAATTTATTGTACAAATAGTAGTAGAAAAACATTGTTATGCTCTAGGTCTCTACGATGCACCGCTTGCTCTGATAAACCAGCAAACGGTGTGTTGCATGGTGAAGAGAGAAGTTTACAGTCAAGTTACAAACTAAGCTTAATTTTTCAGAGATTTTAGTATCTTACATCCTGGCTCAGTACTGCTAACAGTGAAGGGCTCATAMAATTTAACAGTGGAGCATTAAGTGCTTCTGAGGAATGAGGTCAGTGCTAGATTATAAAATATATATAGATAACTGCTCTCAGTCCTCTGACATGCAATGATTTGCCTTAGAAAAGAAGACAATTTTGGAACCTGCTCTTACTCTAAAAGGCTGARAGCATATATGTACGGTGCACGCATAGGAAACCATCATTCAAAGGAAATAGAGTCATAAAATCATGTAGGTTGGAAGGAAACTCCAGAAGTAACTGTGTCCAACGTCCTGCTCAAAGGAGGGCTAACTTAGACCAGGTTGCTCAGGGACTTGTACAGGCTAGGTTTTGACTCTCTCCAAGAATGGGGATTTCACAACCTCTCTGGGCACCTGTTTTAGCATTTCCTTATCCTTGTGGTGAATTTTTTTTCCTTGCATCTGCTTGTAATTTCACATGCCTGTTGCTTCTCATCCTTCCACACTGCACCACTGAGAAGAGTCTGGCTCTGTCTTCTCTACACTCTTTTATAGGTAGTTATAGACTACCCCCTTTGCTTTCTTTTCTTAAGGCCGAATGAACCCAGCTCTCTCAGACACTCCTTGTACAGTTGTATGTCTAATCACCTGACTAATCATAGGACCAATCATCTCAGTGGCCTTCCACTGGACTCACTCCAGTATGTCAATGTCTTTCTTATACTGGAAGCCCAAAACTGGACACAGTAGTCCAGTTGTGGTCTCACAAGTGCCAAATAGTGTGTGACCTCCTGGCTATGTTCTTGCTAATATAGCCCAGGTTGTGCTTGGCCTCCTTCACAGCAAGGGTATATTGCTGGTTCATGGTCCTTGTTGTCCACCTAGATTCCCAGATCATCTTCTGCCAAGCTGCTTTCTAGACAGTTGGTGCCCAGCATGTCCTGTTGCAATGAGGTTATTCCATCCTAGATGCAAGACTATACTTGCCTTTGTGGAACTTCACGAGGTTCCCTTCAGCTCATTTCTCCAATCTGTCAATGTCCTTCTGAATAGCAGCCTTGTCCTTCAGTGTATTGACTGCCTTCCCCCTGCCACGTATGGGATCATTCGAAAACTTGCTGAAAGTGCACTCTATCCCATTCTCCAGGTTGTTAATAAAGACATTATGCAGTATTGGCCCCAACGCTGATTCCTGAGGGATGCCCCTGGTAACCAGCTGCCAGTTGGACCTTGTACCACCAATCACAACCCCATTGGCCCAGAGATCCAGCCAATTTTCCACTCACCTATCCACTTATCCAGTTCATATCTCACTATTTTGGCTCTAAGGATACTATGGGAGACTGTATCAAAGGCTTTGCTGAAGTCAAAGTATAGAACATCCACTGCTCTCCCCTCGTCCACACAGTCAATCATCTCATCACAGGTTGGTCAGGCATAATTTGTCCTTGATAAATGCATGCTGACTGTTCCCAATCACCCTCTTGTCCTTCACTGTCTGGAAATGGCTCTATAAGCTTCACAGGAACATAGGTGAGGCTGACTGGCCTGCAGTTCCCTGGATCCTTCTCTTGTCCTTCTTGAAGATGGGTGTGATGTTTACCTTTTTCCAGTCATCAAGAACCTCTCCTGATCCCCACAACCTTTAAAAGTGACAGAGAGCAGCCTTGCAATGATATTGATCTGCTCCCCTGACATCCTCAGATGCCTCCTGTCTGGTCCCATGGACTTGTGTACATCCAATTCACTTACTCCTAGGATGACTGGACTAAGGCTGTCTATTATTGTTGATTTTCAGAGGCTGTCTGAATTACTTTAGCCTTTTAGAACAATAAGTATAAATATCTTGCACTGTGAGAATACCTTCCAAGTGAAAACATCAAAGCAGCTTACAACTAAGAATTAACTCTGCTGAAGCTCATTCCTAAAATTTGTATTACACAGTTGGGTAATCTCAGAGACAGATATTTACAGAACAAGAATTTTGCTAAACTCAGCTTCCTAGAAAGTAAATGAACTGCCAGGTGATTTTAATTCTCCTCTAGCAAATCTTTTATAATCTAATTCACTTTAATTATGAGTCAAAATGATTTTTGCAGGGGTAAATGCTTATTTAGCTAGCCTGAATTATTAAGTGGTTTGGATTTGAGGCTTGAAAAGAGGTAGGAAAAGAATATTATATTATTCCCAGCTGTTCCTCCTCCTTTACAGTGCAGTCATACTTTAAACAGTCTAGAGGATGAAGCTGTTGGTTGAGAAAGAAAATACAGAAATGGCTTACTTAACCCGTAAGTTGGCACCYACAGCTTGGCAGTTTCCCTTCATCTTGGTTACAATAACTTCAAGAATGTGAACAGAACTGTGTATCTCTCTTCCTCTCCATTTCTCCTTCCCCTGTCTCCCCTATTAACACTGTAGGATAGTCCATTCCTTTCCATCCCACCAAGTCTTGTTTAAGCTGCTATGATGCTTCTCACTGATCTTTGCTTCTTTGGTAAATGCATAACATAGATACTGGCTTAACTGAACACAGTCAATCCCAGTACAGGACTTTGAAACACACAGGCTCTGTCCTCTCTAGATGAGTTCCCTATATTCACTGTCAAGATTTCCCCAATTGTGTCTTTACTCTACATCTTCCAGCCTATTCCCCAAACATGGATATACTTACTTTGCCTTCCTTTATTTTCTGAGGGTTAACTTCAGCAACTCTCTGCATTCTGAGAAGTAGTGGGGAACAGCTGGTACTAAAACTGGGAAAGCATTTCATTTTCTTGGTTTGTTTTTGTTTCAATCACTTCTTCAATTGTTGCTCCCTTGGTTTTGCAGTGGTTCAACTTTTCAGTGAAACCACTTGCTCCTTTATCGGTCTCCTTCCTATCTGCCCAGCACTGACTTTTTCCTTTCAAAAGAAGGAATGGGACCAGAAGACTGAGTATCAGAAAAGATGCTACAGCAAAGATAAAACCATTTTTCATTTCCCTCATTGGTTTTGTCCCTCTGTGCTTGGTGCATGCTCTGAACATGCCTGATCCCTGCCCTCCAGTCAGAGGGAAAGGCTCCTAAGGGTCTGACTTGCATGGAGACATGCAAGGGTTAGGGACAAAATTCTTCCCAGAAGAGTAAACCCTCTTGGGATGCTGACACTCAGGTGGTAACTGAAGTGATCTTATATCTGACCTCACCTGTAAAGGAAAGTAAAAAGGGTACAAATCCCACCATGAGGCACATAACCGGACTCAGAGCTAAACCTCCTATTCCCCCTCCTATCCAGCTTCCCTGTGCTACATCTTTCCTGCTAAACCTCTATCATTTAACTTCTCTTGCTGCTGCTTCAAATTCCTCTTCACACTCTTCTTCACTGCTCTACAGCCCGTTTCTGGGTCTAATCCCATTTCCCTCTCTTCACACACACAAAGTATACTATCATGCGCACCTAACAGAAAAGTTTCTGTGGCCAGACCCTCACCTTCCCTAGACCTATGTTAAAAGAAGTTATATGAAACTACAAAAAGTATGGTCACCTGCTGTGAAAGACTGATGTAGATAAGACTACATGACTTGAAGCACACACTTTTCCATTATTTGCAAAATATGATTACACTGCTCTTTATCTTTCATCTAGTTACTCAGTGATAATTGACTGCTCAAGGCTGGCACTCAATTTTAATTATCCCCCCAGTGAAAACACAGCAACATGCTCTGCAATTGTTCTCATATCTGCACACAGCATCTGTAATGCAGCATCCTTCCACAAAGAGCAAATCCTTTTTTTTCTCCATAAATTAGCTGTACAAATTACCAAAGCATATTTCTCCAAAGAAAAACTTAACAGAGGTAAAGATGCCTACAGATCCAAATGAATGTTTCAAATCTGCAATACATTAGAATAGCTCAGATTCAAGGTCCTCTAACAAATGACTGCCCTGCTGTCTTCTCTTGAGGCACAGGTAGATTTCTGTTTCCCTGTTCAGCACAATTCACTTCAGAGAACTAAGCATCTAGTAACTTCCTTAGTACTGTGTCCACAAAGTGGCCATGTAGAAGCTGAAATAAGCATCAAGATGTCATCTCACTACCAGTCAGTATTGCTAATGTACTAATAGATATGTAAAGAGCTCCACTTAGTGGCAAGAGAAGACATTTCCAACAATGGCATCTAACATGAGAGGAAGAGACCTCTGAAAATGTAAATATGTATACTAAACACTCTCTACTTAATTCAAGCTCTGCCTGATTAATTTTAATCAAAGAACTAGAATCATGACCTTCCACTAGGATAGCTTTATTCACGTTCAGCAAAAATTTCTGAGAAAATTCAATCACTGGCTATGGAAAGATGTTGTTTAATCAAGCAGACACTCTGAATCATAAATGATAAGTGAAAGAGAGTCTTGCCCAGGTGCTTTATAATCTATGATTGGCATATTTGTTATTCTGTGCAGTAATGGGGAGAATTAATCTGTATGATTACAAGACCCTGATTACTTCCTGACTGAAGTTGGGTTTGATGAATATTTACTTTAGTTAACTCTCTAAGACAGTTATTTGGATGATAAATAGATAAACACGAAACTGTGCATAAATAAGTTTGTCATTTTTTTTGTTTTGTAACATTATTGGAGACTGATATATAATCACCTTGGCTAAAAAAAAAGTCAAAACTCCTCAAWATTTTTATTTTCTGTCTGCTAGGCTTTCGAAGTAACTACTTCTCCCACCTTTGCTTCTTTTTCTCTATTCTCTATTATTTTCTGAAAAAATGAATGACTGTTTCACAGTCCCCAGCTTCTCTAACAATCTCTTTAGTAAAAGTAGTCTAGCCTGGGTGCACAGAATTAGCATATCTCTAAATCAAAGATTTTCAAACTGAGGGGAATAAATATATTTAAATGGGGATGTTACTAGGTAGCTAACAGGAGGGTAACGGTGGGGGTAAAGCCAGAGGAGGTACAGCTAGGGCCAAAGGCTGTCAGGTCCCGTCAGAGGGAAAATGGCTGCTCTAAGCACAAGCAGAGGAAGCACAGCTGATAGGAATGACTAAATTAAGATGTTGTTCCTCAGCAAGAACCTCCAACAGTGTCCAACAATCTCCTCTTGCTCCTGCTCAGTGCGTATTCCGCCTCTTCCCTTCTCACCTTGCTCTTGGTCCTGCTTGAAACACTTCCTCCTGGACACATCTCTCATTCCAGTTGCAGTGTCACCATGGCAGTGTGTTTCTCCTTCCTCAAACCCAGACATGATCCATGGTAGTATTTCCCTTCCCCATGGTCCGTTTGAGAAATGTGGTATAAAAAATTCTCCTTTGGAACTGGGATAGAGATGCACAATGTACTCTGGAAAACAGGAAGAAAAGAGTGCAAGATCACCGCTAAACAAACTGGCTTACTGAAGTATGCCATGAAAGATATACACTGAGTTAGGCCTAGGATAAACTTGGGAGACTTTTAATTATTATGTTCTCTCTAGCTATTAATAAAGCCTTGATTTGAGAAAACATGTAGATACCCTTATTTTCAGTATTATTTCTGTATATCCTTAACCATGTGTCCCAGAGATAACAAAAGTACTTCCCACTTCCCAGAATTATAACTTTAAAAGTCATATCCTTCTGTATCACTATTAAATTTAAACTCTAAAGGTTAAGAGACAAGGAAATTCCCATACCTGAGATATTTAAAGTATAGATCTTGTCCAGCTATGTGGCCATCTTTTGTGTTTTTGATAGTTTTCTCAGTGTTGATGTCTCTCCCACTCTAATCATATTGGTAATTTATTTTCTGCTAAACAATGTCACTATAATATCTAATAGTGGCTGTACAGCACTCTGAGGTTTGTATATGACTCCCTAGCTTTTAATTACTTAAAAATTTGAAATCCCTAGAAGGAAATGAAGCTATAAAATGCAAGCTGTATTTTTAATGTAGTAGTAAAGGAAACATCTTCAGCGTGGAAGGCAAAAGCTAGTTACTTTCTGGAAGCTACCATCTGGTATAGTACAGAGCACCCAGTGGGGTGGGAAAGGAGGCAAGAGAGGGTATGGCTGGGACCTATGGGGAAGCATCAGGCTCTCATCTACCTGGGAATCAGTCAAGTCCCTAATGCTGTAATTAAATACAGGCACTATGTGGGACCAGTGCTTTTGTGATCATCTACCTGTTTATACTAAGTCCATGGACCAACTGATTTATAACTTTTATAAAACTGAGCAGTAGCTGATAATATACAATTTATAAACAGGCTTCTATGAGGAAAGGCTGAGAGAGCTGGGCCTGTTCAGCCTGGAGAAGAGAAGACTGAGAGGGGAGCTCATCAATGTATACAAATATCTTAAGGCAGGGTGTAAAGAGGATGGGACCAGACTCTTCTCAGTGGYGCCCAGCAACAGGACAAGAGGCAACGGGCACAAACTGAAACACAGACAGTTCCATCTGAACATGAGGAAAAACGTCTTCACTATGAGGGTGACAGAGCACTGGAACAGGTTGCCCAGAGAGGTTGTGGAGTCTCCTTCTCTGGAGATATTCAAAACCCGCCTGGACACGATCCTGGGCAACGTGCTCTAGGTGACCCTGCTTGAGCAGGGGGGTTGGACTAGCTGATCTCCAGAGGTCCCTTCCAACCTCAACCATTCTGTGATTCTGTGATACTATTCAATAAATTAAAATTTTGCCCATTAAAAATGCAGAATATAGAAAAATTTGTTCACAGTATTAACCAATTTTCTGTTTTTAGGATTTTAGGAATGCAATTACAGTTCTGTTGGGCCTAGTGAGATTTTTAGTTCAGCATGGATATTATAAGTTTCATGTCTCCATAGTTTATTTCCTTTTCTGATTTTCATCTACCTTCCAACAAACTGCAAATATTTTTGCCTTTGTCTGTCTGTTACAAATTTTGTATCTCCCTAATTGGATATCATACTATTGCTTTGTGCAGGATGAAAACCACACCAATTTTACAGAAGACTAAATACAGAATTTTCCTCAGACAGTCACAAGCAGTTTTATCAAGGGAAACACATATTTGGGGATTATATTTAAATACAACTTTTAATTTTACTTTAAAGGCTTTTAAAGATGCATTTGAACTCTCTATGAATATAACCTGTCGGCTGGGATGTCCTAGATTGAGCTATAGGTGTGTGACAAAGCACAGTGAGATAGTGACATCAGTGTTAAGAAAAAAATCCAGAAAATTTCAAAAATATTGAAAAACCATATGTGGTAATCTGTGGCTGCATGTGGAAAAACTCAGATTGCCAGTTACAGTGAGAGCACACATGGGTCATGAAATTACAAAATCATCAGCAATTATGTGTGAGAACTCAGGAAAGCTGGAACATGAGAAGGTCAGAAAGTGAAATATGCTACCTATCCTTTACAGAGAAATAGCGGAAAACTTAAGTTGCCTTCAGCTTCAATTATCTGTTGACAACATAAATGTTTCTCCTAGTTTTAACACTTAAAAAAGGGAGTGAGTGACAGCCTATGGGCTCCTGTGAGGAATGGGTACAGTGCTGTACCAGCCTAACTTTTCAGTCTGTAGACAGAAGAGAAACACCCCTTCCCCTGTTTTTAGATAGGGCTGTCAGGCTCCTCCAGCTTCAGATACCATCTCTGGATGCCTCCTAGGGAAACAATCCCATCAGCGTGGCTGCCTTGTATTTTACGTGAAACCAGACGGGCACTGCTATGTATCCTGGGCTCCTCGCTTTCAGCGTCTCCCCACCTCCTCCTTTGCAGGCAAGGCCTACGTGGCCCTGCCGCCGGCCATGTTGGGATTGAGCCCAACCGCAAAAAAAAAACGCGTTTCTTTTTGGCAGGGTTGATTTGCTATTGCTGTAGAAATCCGAGCAGAGCAGAGGAGCAGCGGTGGGGGTACAAAGGACTAACTGTAACAGGATAAAGGCCACAAGCAGTCCCCTATCAGCCCGCTGCCCCCCGGGCCTCCACTCGGGGCTCGTCGCGCCACCCCYCCGCAAAGGCCGCCACGCCGCAGCCAACCGCCCACCCCCCGCAGCGGCGCTTCCGGCCCCACACCCGCCGGGCTACGTAGCTTCCGCTCCGAAGCGCTCCCGCGGCGTCATTTCCCCTGCCGCCTCGGTCGCCGTTTCCTGCCCGGCCGGAGGGGGCTTGTGTCCCTGCCCCGCGTCCCTGCGCGCGCGCGCCCCGCCGCCCGCCCAACCGCCGCCGCCATGGCGATGAGACAGACCCCGCTGACGTGCTCGGGGCACACGCGGCCCGTGGTGGACCTGGCCTTCAGCGGCATCACCCCTTACGGCTACTTCCTCATCAGCGCCTGCAAGGGTGAGGTCCCGCCGGCCGCGGCGGGCTCCGCGGGGCGGGGGGGGGAGGGGGAAGCGCCCCGCGGGGGGCGCCCCGCGGGGCGGTGGCGGCGGCGGCCCCTTTGTTCAGCCTCGCCGGCGCCGGGCGGGCAGGTGAGGCGGGGGTGGCCCCGGCCCAAGGCCCGCCCTCGCCCCCGGTGTCCGTGTGTGTGGGGGGGGGCGGCAGTGCTGCTTCCCAGCGGCTGCTTCCCGGGCGCCTTCGTGTGGGGGCCGCTACTTGGGAGCGTGGGGAAGAAGCCGCGTTAGGTGGGCCGAGCGGCCAGTGTTAGCGGCGATAGTCGGGCTGGGATGGCTTGTTCACCCAGCGAGACGCTGACGCTCTGACAGTGATACCCAGTTTCAGCCTGATCAAATGAGAAAGAGTCCTGACAGCTGGCTGTGGTGTTTAATTACCAATTTAACCCCTGCAGCTTGACAGTTCATTCAGCTCGGGTCCAAATAAATAAAGCTTTGTAAAAAGACTTGTTCCTAAACCAGCCCTTTTTTACCCTCTGCCCGCATGTACTGTACATCTTAAATTGGGTTCTTTTTTTAATCAAGGTGACTGTCATGGTGGATGTAGAATGGTGATGTCACTTTCCTTTTGCATGAGAACTTTCTTCTGCTCATTATGAGAATAGCATTTTGACTTCATACATGCATATATTAATCTTATGTATGTATTCATGAACTTAAAAGGATCTCCCTCCCTGCCTTGGAGTGCTTCATATTCAGCTTTCCTTCTTCTCATGGGAGCAACTTCTTTTATAGCTTTCCAAAAGAAAATAATCCTAGGAAGGGCTTTCTAATTCCATTTCATTTTTACAACTCTTCTCTGTATATTTTGAACATATAGATATAAGACTCCTTTTTGAGCAATATTAGTCTGAAAATTTTATTCTAAAAACAAAAGAGCTCTTCTGCCTGTAGAGGAAGACTGGAGTAAAACCAAAGCTAAATGTTCCTTTCTCCTTCTCTATCCCTCTTCTCCCTTAAAAACAAACCCAAAGAAAATTTGTATTTACTTTGCAATAGTATTTTAAGGTCTATATAGAATTTTAGATGTTCACAGCAAGTGCAGCTGCATAGCTAAGCTCTTTAGCTAAACTCTTTTTCAAAAAATAGCATCATAAAATATGTGATGTTTCCCCAAAGGAAGGTGTCTGGTGACAATTTCTTTTTTGTTCCATGTTTGTATAAAAGAATCTTCTTAAAATAGTTTCATTTTATTTGATAACATTATCTGAACATTGGTTTTCTTTTTGTGAAGATGGTAAGCCTATGCTACGTCAGGGTGACACGGGAGACTGGATTGGAACATTTCTAGGTCATAAAGGTGCTGTTTGGGGTGCTACTTTGAACAAGGATGCCACTAAAGCAGCTACAGCAGCAGCTGATTTTACAGCGTAAGTGATTACCTGCTTTTGAAGTCTCACTGTGTTTTGATTTTAGTCAATGATATTTTTATATAAGTTACTGATTTTATGCAGCTCTAATCTTTAGCACTGTAGAATGCTAAAATCAGAGTTGAAAGGGGGGGGGTGGTTTTTTTTGGTTTTTTTGCTCCTTCTGGTTAGCCATGATTTATTGCTTATTTTCTGTTGCTCATAGCTGGGGCAAAWAAGCTTGTAACACCAAAATTTTCATAGCATCATAGAATTCATAATAGCTACCATTTTGTGGTTTTTGAAACATATAGAGTATTCCAGAAAACTCTTGCAAAAAAAAAAAATCATTTTTTTCTTTTTATTTACTGTCTGTAGTGTATATTAATATTTAGCACTTTGACTCTTGTTATTAGATGGCATTTTATAGTAAGCTGCAGAGGACAGCTGCACTTGTCTGTCTTTAAAATAGTAATAATTCTGCATTATCCTGAAGAAGAGGGGCAAAGAAAATGGCAGGATAGTACAAAAAAACTTTAATAAGAGCATATAAATTATTCTTATTGACTAACTGGGTTATTACTTATCAGAATGTAGTACTTATGACAAAATGTTACGAGGGTGTCAGGAAATATTGTTTACAAGCTGATCTGACTTCCAAGTTGGTTTGTCTCAGTGCTACTAAAATTTAAATGTTTTCTCTTGTCATTTAGCAAAGTGTGGGATGCTGTGTCAGGGGATGAGCTAATCACATTGGCTCACAAGCACATTGTCAAAAGTGTGGATTTTACACAGGTATGAAAAAACTTTGTATCTTACTTTCCAGAGAAGTAAGCACTTAAATGTATTTTGGTATTTGCTGTTTTTCTTTTTTTTATGTGTGTAACAGGCAAATATTCTAGCATACCACTTCTAGCTTTTTAAGGTCATAATTTAAATAAGTGTGTTAGTAGACTGAGAGAAAGAACTGTTATTTTAAGACTCATGGATGAAGGCTGATGTTTCAATTCAAAATAGAGCTGACTCTTTGTAACTTCTGTTTCAGGATAGTGATTATCTGTTAACAGGTGGACAAGATAAATTGTTGCGTATCTATGATTTGAGTAAGCCAGAAGCAGGTGAGTCTGCTTTTATAACTGATTTTTGTTTTTGAGAATTAAATAAAAGTTCTGAAAATTTTCAGAACTTTCAGATCTGCTTTCCATTATGAATTACAAAAGAAAAATTCAGGATTGTTTTGCACAAATGGTGTATATAACCTTTTACTATAGTAAGATAATCTGAAGTCTGTAACATTTTAAGCTTATCCTTCCACAAGTGAGTTAGAGCTTATAAAAGGTTAAGCAGTTTGAGGCATAAGATCTCAAAGATCTTCAACGATAGCGTTTCAGTGCAACACAAATCTATTAGGAGTGGGTCCACTTAAAATTAAGCCACCTGACAATAGAGACAAGTTTCTGCATATTTAAGTGTGTTTAAATTCATATTCATATTAATATTGATATTGAACTAGTGAAGATTGCTATTGAGCTAGAGAAGACTGTTCAACTAGTGAAACTTTTTGTGTGTCTGATTCTCTGAATTTAATCTGCATTTATCCTGTTCCTGGAATAAGATCCATGAATAGAGCTGTAAGTGCTTGAAGTAATCTTACAGTTTTTGGCAAATGGAAATCCATGTAGAATAATAGTGCTCTTCAACTGCTGTATGGCATTATTTTCTTTTCTTATATGTACTAAAATACTTGCTTTAATTTTAAGAACCTCAAGTTATCAGCGGGCATACTTCTGGCATTAAAAAGGCTTTATGGAGCAGTGATGACAAACAGATTCTTTCAGCTGATGATAAAACTGTCCGGTAAGAAAAAGTAACTTTTAGTTTTCTGAAGAAGCTCACTGTTGTTTGTTTTTTTTATAATCTATTTCAGAATATCATTATCTCTTTCTGTAAAAGAAACAAGTAATGTCAGTTATTTGGTTCTAGATTATTGTAGTTCTCTATGCTTTTGGACATTTTAATCTTGTAACAATTTTAATCTACCCTATAATATTGTAGCAACAGAGTAACTTCCTACAATAATTTGCCTCTATCTAATAGTTTGTGCTAAATGCCTTAACCTTGGGCAACCTCAGAAGAGTAGATCTTTTTGTGAACTTAATAGTTATAACGAATGAATGCCTTTTGTAAACCTAGAGAAGATGAATTTATAGATGAGGTCTTGTGAGTATGCTTTGTGCAGAGGTATTGCTGCCTTTGTCTTCCACAAGCAAGCCTTCAAAAATGCACAAGGCAAGGACTAGCCAGAAGCTGAGGTGAAAGACTAGGGAGGGTATCTGGAAACAGTGCATTGTTGACAAATTTAACCCTTATTCTATGCTGTGCTGATAAATTGAGTAGACTTTAGTGTTTGTATAAGAGGGCTAATCCATTCATAGTGTTTTGTTTACTTTGTGCCCAACTGGTAGGAGATGAGCTGAAACCTAGACAAACCTGGATGCTGGGGAGGTGGATCAACAAAGACCATTCCTCAGACTAAGCTGCCCAGAAAAGATGGGAGAAGTACCTTTCTGCTTCCTCAGCTTTCTGGCCAGTATGATCTGATGCCTAGCTGTCTCATCATTCTTTTATTTATGCACAGAGGAGACAAATAGTGTGGCTTTCTGATTTGTAGAAGGGGGGATTGAAGACACTGGTGCCATATCCATGCAGTCTCTACAGCTCCAGTTCTTTCCAGTTTCCCAGTACTCAAGAGGGGCAAGAGCCTTGTGTTATGTTTTTTGTGTTTTTTTTTTGTTTGTTTTGTTTTTTTTCCTCGCTGAGTCTTAGAGATAGAAATGTAGCTGTCRTCTAATGAATGAAACTTCTTATTTGTCATAGCAAAACAACTTCCTTTCCTTTCTTTTTAGATAGCCGTTGCATCCCTAGATAGGAAACTAAATTGCATTAAATGAAACTGTATTCTGTGTATAAATTGGCATTAGTACCTCTTTTACTTTTGAGGTTAAGAGGCAGAATGGGACTTTCAAGCCTTGGTTTTAGAAAGTTGTATTGCTCAGGAGGCTTGAAACAAGTTTTTTAATCTCTAAGGAAATCCTTGAATAGTTTAAAGGTGTGTGTGCCATTTAAAGTTGTTGCAATAAGTTTCAAAAGTAGTGGTATTTTAATGTAAGCCTGTTTTAATTTTCTGCTGGGCAAAACTTTAAGATAAGAATGCCACTGAATATCCAACATACCTATGGAGTCAAATGAAGTTCTTTACTGGGTGGCTTTTTTTTAAACCCAAAGCTTTTTTTTAAACCCAAAATGCATGGGGGTGAGAACTGCTTGATTTGCTGAAGTAATCTGAGTCTCGTTTCTTTGTAGCCTCTGGGACCGGAATACCATGACTGAAGTAAAGGCATTAAATGTTGCAATGTCAGTGAGCAGCATGGAGTATGTTCCAGAAGGACAGATACTTGTGATAACCTATGGGAAGACCATTGCTTTTCATAGTGCAGAAACGTGAGTCTAAAACAGAACATTTTCCTAGGCTGATTAATAGGTTTGGTTATGTTGGTAAAGTTGGCTGTACAAAACCAAGTTACTGAGTCACCAGAATTGGCTTCGGTGGATATCTTTGCCATCCAATCAGTTGCAAAGTGCAATGCATTTACCCTTTTCTAAAAATAATGATTTCTAACTGTCTGTAAAATGCTAGACTGTAAATATTCACTGCTGTTGTTATAGTTGATACTAATTGTCGTTATGGTTAAATAAGTGTTTTGTCCAGGGTTCAGTTTAGTGCTTTTCAGAGAACTAGTTATTAATACATCTGTATGATGTCTTAAGGAAGCAAGTTACATACTTAAGCAGATTCCAGAAAGTATTACTAAATGTGTGAGACTTCTGTTTTGCTTAATCTTAACTTTTTGTTTCTAACTTGATAAGCTCCACTTGCAAGTATTAAAACTTGTTTCAAAAACTGTAGGTGGGTGTGTTTTGTTTTTCTTAAAGGCAGTTGTGATTTGTAGAATCAAAGTTTCTTTGCTTTCAGGATATATATATATATATATATATTTTTTTTTAACTCTTATTAACAAACTTCTCCCTCAGTCTAGAGCAGATTAAATCATTTGAAGCTCCTGCTACAATCAATTCTGCATCACTTCACCCTGAGAAAGAATGTCTGGTTGCAGGCGGTGAAGATTTTAAACTCTATAAATATGACTATAATACAGGAGAAGAATTAGGTATGTTTGTCTTCTGTAATCAAAAATGAGTTCTGAAATTAGTTTGATGAGATTCTAGTAGATGAAACTGTTACACTTAAATCAAATAAGGTCTTAGCATAGCATACTGTGTAAGCAGATAAAGAGTTTTGCTGTCAGTTAAGTGTTTGTATTATCTCACTACACCTAACGTTCTTTAGAACCAATTAAAGCCTGCTTTAAACAACAGCTATCAAAACACAAAAAAGTTGAACCATTCAGTATTGATGTAGTGGCAAGCTATATGCTAACTTAAATGTTGTAGTATAGCATTCATCAGATATGTCTAATGAGTCAGAACCACTTGCTTTCATAAATAGTGTAACTTTTTTGAGGGGAGGGTGATATAAGTTTGTTAGTTGATTCTATCCTCATTTAGAATTTTGTGCGCAGTGAGTGGTTGGAGAACCAGAATATGTGCACTCTGTGCTACTGGCTTGCTTTTTAGTTTTGCCTAGAATAAATAAGCACCTGTTTCTTGCCATTAATAAATTACTATTATGTTACCTAAATTAGAGATCACTGAGATACCAATTAGTAGAAGCTTTATTTTATATCAGAAGTAAAATATTGGAAAAGTGCCTCCCATCAATTTTTTTTCCTCTTCTGATTAATTTCTACATACTAATTTCACTTGTAGAAGACAATTTGAAAATCATATCAATATATTCTCTTCTAGAATCCTACAAAGGACACTTTGGTCCCATTCACTGTGTGAGATTTAGCCCTGATGGAGAGTTATATGCCAGTGGCTCTGAGGATGGCACACTAAGGCTGTGGCAGACAACAGTAGGGAAAACCTATGGTCTTTGGAAATGTGTAGTTCCTGGTAAGTGTGCGCACATTTTCCTGGTGAAACTTGGCTGCTTCATGTGCACTTTTGAAAGTTGTTAAACAAATACAATTTTCTACATGAGAATAATGTCTGGCAGTAATAGCATAAATTATGAACATCTGAATTTCCTACAGCATCCCTACTATCTTAACACACTCTTGTGTGATGGATATAAGGATTTGCTGTTATGGCTGTCAGTTAATCAATTAATTTCAAACCTATAAGCTTATTGAATATAGACATGTTGCAGATATTTAAGCAAGTAGTCTGTTACATTTTGATGTTATAGAGCAAGAAATATGAAATCCATTTTTATAAATACTTAAGGATATAAKAGCCTCTAGAAAAAAGTGCAGATACGTGTTTTTTTCTATGCACTTTGGTTCTCTACCCTTTGGGGGGGGGGGRAATAAAAACCAGTGTCTAGAAAACTGCAGGCAGATATCCATTAATGGAATTTCTTACCCAACTCTTCTCTCTTCAACCTTAAATGAATAAGTGAAAGCTTTATTTTCTGATTTAGGCGCATGGATGGGTGTGGGGGAGTCAACTGAAGATACTAACTGTTTTTTCTTCCTACAGAAGAGGAGAATGCAGAAGCAGCAAAAGCAAGGACCACCCTTCCAGGAACTGCAGAGGAGGAATTAGGTAATGCACTGAACTGCCAACTTCAAATCGGCTAACTGTTAAAAGATCAGTAAAGGCAGTAGCATTCCTTAGTATGGAAGAGCTAGCTTTTTCCCAAGTACCTTCTGGCACTTTTTGCTCTTCTCACATCTTTGACTGCATTTTCGTGAAAGAAACTGTGGGAAGTGTCAGACTAGTGAYGAGCTGTGTGATCTTGCAGGCTGTCCAAACAGACTTGGTAGAATAACTGAATTGAATTAAATGAAAAACAGTCTGAATTGATCTTTACTGTGAAAGAATCCTTTCAACTTTCCTTTTGTTTATATATCTAAGGTGAAGTAATGCCCTTTTTATTTAATTGCAGAAGATCTTGCCTCTGAAAACTCAGATTCAGTGTACAGCTCAACTCCTGAAGTTAAGGCCTGAGTATCACAACTGTTATACAACATATGGACATATGAGACTAAATCAAGTGAACAGTGCAGCAGCAGCCTTCCAGAGTGCACTCTCTACATAAGGCAAAGATGGGCAGTAATTGATGAGAATGCGGTGGAACTGGCTAGGTGTTGTCTGTAAGAGAACTGAGTATCCAAAAAAAGAAAAAAAAGACAAGTAGTAGAGTTTTGCTATCTTCTTAGCATAGCTGCCTACTGTCTTTTGAATGAAGCGTGCAAGCCAAGATCCAGTCTCTCCAATTTCAATTAGACTCATTGTAGTGTGTTTTCTTTATTATGGAGAAGAGATATAATGGCTTTTACCCTTTTTTTTTTTTTCTTGAAAGTTGGAAAATTTGGCTTTAGTTGTAAAGAAGGGATTATGTACTAAAGTATTTGATTCGGGTTTTGTTTCATTGTACACTGCTTATGAACATTTAACTATTTTCAGTTGTCTAAATAAAATGCCTCTCAAAACTCCTATCTTACTGTTTAGCATTGGGCTCATGGAATGGAAAAGCAACCAAGTTACTGCATAATCCTTTCTAGCATCTATTGGGTTGGTTTTTTTGTGTGTACTAAACAAAGAGGGAAAGCAATAAGAATGTTTTAGTGTTGGGACAGCGAGTGGCAGGTTCCTTGATTTCTAAGCCTTGTCTTTTTATTCTTTAAAGTTTGAATGTAAAAGTGAGTCTCTAAAATCAAAAACTTTGAAAATTCCTAAAGGTACTGCCTGAAACACTTGGTTGTACATGAAAATACCAGAGGTTGGCTATGAATCTGTACAAAGCTTGGGTTTAGTCCTCTAGACTGGCTAAAAAGTTACTCTTTCAAGATTATACATCATATTTTCTTCATTAAAGAAAATATTGCCATTCTTCCACTTGTCACTTCCTTTAATATTACACTGAAAAGTGTATTAAATGCACTGAATATAGAAAGGAGAAGAACTGGCTAAACAAAATTCAAGAAGAATGTTGCGAAGGAGTGATATTGAAACCCTAATTTATAGGAATAGCTTTGTGTCCTGAATGTTACCTAGTTTTGTCATGTAAATCCTTAAGTTATTCGTGTACCCTTTTATTTTTTCATATTCAGATTTGTCCTTAATATTCTCTTTGGATTTTTCCCCAAAGGAGTTAAATAATACTATCTTATCAGCTTAGAAGAAAAGTGAAACTTAAAGTTTGAAAACAAAAGAAATAGAGTAACATAAAGGAAAATAAAGAATGATGCAATGAGTCTTGATTTTTGCAAGTCCAGTGTTAGTATTAAGAATGTTATTTCACTGACTGAACTCCAAAACTCAGTTTGGAAATACCTGTTTGAATTTTATCACAAAAGTAAATGGGGGGTTGTGAGTTGCTTGCAGCTGATTGGTTGTTTCAGTGTTTTCATTAATTTTATTAAGGCTCAAGAGAATTCCAAATCTAGTACTTCACACTAAACTTTTTACTTTGCAAGCTGAGGGCTGTGTTTAAAAAAATACAACAACAAAAAAAGAACACCACCCCTGGTGGAACTTATTTGCTCCTCATTTTGGGTAGGTTCTCTTTAGCTTTTTGTAGGGAAGTCTGGAATAACCTCCTCAAATTTAAGAGCTGTGATCCTTATGCTGCTTTACATGATGCTGTCACAAGCTTGTAAAGTGCCTTTGCTAGCCCTGAAGGAGTGGGCATAAGGTTACAAGACGTTTGTTTCATTTAGGTAAGAATGTTAGCAACACTTAATACTTGATGCAAGTTTGTGTTACTGCATGCTTGAAAAAAGGTGAAGGCTGTGAAGCTGTCAGTATCTTTGTTGTTAAATTTGCATTTTGCAAGTATTACGAGCTCTGCAGGCATGATGTTAAGTTTTCACAGAGCTGGTTCTGTAAGTGTTAGAGCTTGGATCTAAAGCTTCCTTTCAATTCCAAAGCAGTTCAGAGGAAAAAAAAGCTGGACTCTGTTTTATTACCATTGCCATAACGATAACCGCTGGGCCGGAGGGCCGGGCCGGGCGCGGGGGCGGAGCCGTCCCGCCCCGCGGGGGCGGAGAGCGGGCGGCTCGGCGGGGCGATGGCGGCCAGAAACCCGGGCACCGGGCTGGGTAAGCGGCGCGGCCGGGCCCGGCTCCGGCTCCGGGGGCGCTGCTGCTGCTGCGGAGCGGCAGCAGGAGGGTTTGCGGGGGGCAGCGCGGGGGCCGCCGCCAGCCGAGGCGCCGCTCACCGAGGGCGGCTGCAGCGTCCGGGCGGAGCCTCGGCGGGTTTGAAATCTGGTTTCCGCCGCCTGCGCGGATCCTTCCTGCGCGGGGGGACGGGGAACCTTTGCGCCTGATCGCCTGCCTGGGTATTTTCTTTCTCCGTGACTGACCCCGCCTTTATGTGCTTTCTCAGTGGTGCAGATTTTTCCCTTGCTCCCTCAGTGAAATGCAGCTGGAAAGTACAATATGGCACAGGCAGGCAAATCAAAGCAGTTTTTAAGCCTGCTTTCTAATCATGTTCTCTGAACGCATTTGGTAAATTATCAGTATTTAAAAAGTATGAGTCAAGTTTCTGCAAAATCTTGAAAGTACTGCTTGTTTTTCTTAAAAGCCAACTTACAAATAGACTTAGAATTACTTTAGGCCCTTTAAAATATACTCGTGATGCATTTTCCAGACTTTTCAACCAGAAGGCCTACAGAAGGCTTATTTTCCTTTTGATTCTTTAGGTTAAATAGAAGTTGAGATTTTCTCATATATAACGCCTTGACTCCAGAGGCTGAGGCTTTGAATGGATTATCAACCTTGCAAAATAATGGTACAAGCTCACAAGACTGGCAGTGCTGCAATACTCAAGCAGCTGTAGCCACAGCAATAGTACCACAAAATTGCATCTGGTCCTCTTTTGCATCTCAGATTTGGACTGTATAAACCTTTTTTTCCCCCCATCTCTCTTCCTCTTTCCCAAGGGGTGCAAAACATTTTTTATCATTAATTGGATTATGACTTGCAAACTCGGGGCATTACCTTTCCTCATCATTCTCTTCTGCTACTTCCTCTCTGAAGACTGATTAGGGTTTTCCAGAGTCTTACAGGTGTTCTCCAGGCCTGAAAGGACACTGTGCCTCAGATAAGGTGGATATCCAGCCAATACAAGTTTTCTTTGCTGTTTCCTGTTTGGAGCTTGTATTGTACTAATTGCTAGAGCTTTCAGACCTTGCCACACAATAAAATCCCATTGCAGTGGTGAATTGAACTAAGGTGATTGGCTTTTTTACAGTCAGCTCTTGATTATTTGGTCTTTAGGGGTATGATAATCTGGATAAATACAAGCAGATGTAAATTAAGTAGAGGAGATACAGGGACAGTGTTAGGGAAAGCAGGAGGCTGCTGACAGCTGGCTGGGAAACGTGAAGGTCTCTGAGGCTGCACTAGCAGAGTTTGGGAGGCCACATAGCGCAGCATCATGTGGTTATACGCCTTTCTCTGGCACGAGCTCAGGGATTTTTACAGAGTTAATATGCAGTTTAGGTAGACGGTAGGGCTGTGGACAACTAAAAGTTGACTCTGTTTCTCTTCTCAAAAATGGCTGACATGTAACTCCTAAAAGCGAGCTGTTGAGTTACTCTGCTGTGCTTATCCTAGGGCTGTTTGCAGAGACAGGGGAGTTTCTTTCAACTATAACCGTCTGAACAGCATCTTTTAACTGACACAGACATGTTAATAACGTAGTGGCGAAACTGCAGTGTCTGTTATGAAAAAAGCCAGTATGCGAGTTTGCATATGCAACACCTGTGTATGTATGGGCACTCCAGAAACTCAAATGAGCCTGCAGTAGTTCAGCTCCTTTCAAAAGATTTTCCTACAGTAGATGGGCATACATGTAAGGAAGGCCATGCTGCCAAGCCTGTAAGTATTGGAAGAGGCAATCTGAATAACGTTTGGCTGGATTTTGCTGTACAACCGTAGTCAAGGGGAAAGAAAAACTATTCAATGTGCAGCTGATCAGCACAATATAATTATTGTTATTTCCACCTACTAAAACAATCTTTGAGCATGTCCCAAATATTTCCTACATGTTACTCTTTCTCCTCTCATAAATAGCCTTCTCCTGCCCAAGAGATGGCATTAACCTGTGGGCAAGACTATTAACAGAGAAGGCATTTCTTAAGGGCTGGACCAAGTGACCTCTTCTAGCTGCAGCTGTGTCACCTGGAAAGGCCACTGCCCTCAGCTTATTCACAGATATTTGTTACCATCCCCTCCCAGTGATCTTTTGTAATTTGGTTGCAGTCAAAATGAACAGGGTGGGATGTGCGTGGCAGACATATCCCCACGCTGTGCAGGGAAACTGTGTGGCCAAGACGGTATTTGTCTGAAGCGGCAGTGTGCCCTGCTATGGCTGTTTCTAACAGCTGGCTTTCGCTGGCTGGTTTAAAGGGAGAACTGATCTGCCTGCCGTTAAACACACATCTAAAATACTTTTAAGTGCTATATCTTGTTTAAATTGAGTTTCTGTATCTTATTTTAAGTGTTGTATCTTAGCTGGTAGCAGTAGTCAAAAAAGACATTACACACTTTATCTTCTGTGGTAGCTAGCAATACATGCTGCTGCTGTGACTTTAGCTTTTGAAGGTTTTGCTGGCTTGTGCCAATACACTTAACAGTAGTTCAGAGGATTTGTCCCACACCTCACAGTGCTATCAGTAGGATAACAGGAGTTTTCAAACAGGGACACCTAGTGGTAAAATATCTTTTATTTAAATATGCATTATTTCATATGAATCCTTTTTTCTGTATCCATTATATTTCTGTGTTTGCTACCTAATGTCATTATTTATGACATAAATTTCTGATACCACAGTTAACATCTATTTGTTCATGAATGCCAAGACAGCTGTCCTCAAATCATGGCACATAATGTGTAATGTGCCATGTGATTTTTTTTCAGTAAAATAAACACATTATTGTAAAAGTCCCTTAATTCATCCTTTCTTTTTTCTCATCACTGTTCCTCAGTAGAAGAACAAGGAGTTTGCTTGGAATAAAGAACAGGTACATCTAAAGGAGATACATAAAAAGACACTGGTTTGTATGAACGAGTCAGAGGCCGACTAATCTAAGATATTGGCAGTTCTAATATATTTGCCATAAGAGAATCCTGTAAAGAAAGCGGATGAAAAATTTTACAAGTTTGTCATTGCACAGGGAAAGTTTGGGGAATCATTCTCATATACTCAGGTATAGCAGCATGACTACAGGGGCTAAAAGGAGTCTGCCTCTCCTGTTCTGCTCCCAAGAATGCTTGAATATAATGGACCAGGTGTTTCATATGTTTTATCACTTTTCAGTGAAGCATCAGATGCAACTTTTTAATGCCACTTCACAAGGAAATAGTAAAACACACAAATGAGTATCTGTTTTGTAGTGTAAGCTAGTGGCATACCCCTCTGGTTTAACTGCAGGGATGCAGATGTTTGCCACATGGCTTTTCCCTTCCCTGCAGATGGAATTTTGAGGCAACAGCTTCAGGAGTCATGGAGAAAGACAGGTACTCAGTAACCTTGGGGAAAGGAGGAAAATCCAGCAGATAACACAGCTTGTTTGTATGGAGCCTGAACTTGTGCCTAGGTATAAATCTTTCTTTAGGCAACTCGGTGGGGAGGAGAGGAAGAGGGAATGGTCTGAAGAATAACTCAAGGTTACATGGCAAATCAACAGCGGAGTTGACTGCCAGTCACGTAGTTTTACCGTTTATCCTATTACCAAGTGTAAATCATGCCTGACCAAGCTGATTGCTTTCTGTAGTAGAATGACTGGATTTGTTGACAAGGGGAGAGCAGTGGTGTCATTTACCTTGACTTTAGCAAGACTTTTGATACTGTCTCTTGCAATATCTTGTATCCAAGTTGGGATGTTACAGTCTGGATGGATGGACAGCTAAATGGATAAAAATGATCCTAGTTGGATCATTGGGCTGAGAAGGTAATGGTTGACAGGTCTTACCCTTCCCAGAGGCTGCTGCCAGGTGGAGTAACACAGGGTCTAGCCTGAGACCTGCCCTGTTCAACTTTTTTTCAGTGAGCTGGAGGAGGCAATGGTGCTTGTTGGTAGAGTTTGCTGATGACACTAAATTAGCTGCACCAGTCTCTACGCTTGAGGGCAGGGGCTGCCATTTGAGAGGGACCCAGACAGGCCAGAGAAATGGGCCAGCAGGAACCCAATGAACTTCAGCAAGGCGGAAGGCAGAGCCCTGCCCCGGGAAGGAAGATTTCTGCAACTACTCAGGCTGGGGCCTGACTGCCAGGGAGCAGCTCTGTGGGAAAGGCCCTGGGGGCTGTGACAGGCAGCGAGCTGAGCACCAGCCAGCAGCGGCCCTGGCAGCAGACATGGCCAACAGCCTCCTGGGCTGTGCGAACAGGGGCACAGGCGGTAGATTGCGGGAAGGGGTCATCCCCCTCTACTCAGCACTCATTAGAGTGCAGCTGGAATACCGTGTCTGGTTTTGGGCCTCCCAGTGCAAGAAAGATGGACAGACTGGTGTGAGTTTGGCAGAAGGCCAGCAGGATGGTTGGGGCTGGAGCAGCTGCCCTGTGAGGAGAGTCTGCAGGAGCTGGGCTGGTTCAGCTTGGAGAACAGATAGTTTCAGGAGACCTAACATCAGCCTTCCCATGTCTACAGGGAGGTTATCAAGAAAACAGAGCCAGGTTCTTCACAGCAGTGCGTGACAGGATGAAGGGAGACAACAGACTTGAATCGAAACAGAGAGGTTCAGACTGGCTGTTAGGAAAAACGTCTTCCTCATGGGGACGGTAAGGTTGCCCACAGAGGCTGTGCAGTCTCCATCTTTGGAGATTTTCAAGACACGACTGGATAAAGCCCTGAGCAACCTGGTCTGACCTCATGACTGACCCTGCTTTGAGAAGGAGGTTGGACTAGTGACCTACTGTAGCCCCTTCCAAGCCAAATTGTTCCATGAGTATATGATATTTTATATATATATATATATATATATTCTTTGAGCAGTGAATAATTAGTTACTGTTGTTTTGCAAAGTATGTTCATGAATGCTAAAAATAAAAAAATCCATCCATGTTGCTCAGCCCCTCTAGTTGAAGGGCCAGAAATATATTCATTATGTTTCAATTGATATTTTTAATTATAGTTGATATTTCTGAGCCATTTACATATGAGAGCTAGCCTGTTGGTAAGTGGCATTTAGATAATGAAGTGTTGCATCCCTGTTCAAGACAGCATAATCCTGTTCTAATATATTAATAGCTGGTTTTAGCCATTCTCCTAAGGAAGTGATGCCTGTACATTGGCTGTATTTCTTCACTGTTTCCTCTCTAATACCTTTTGAATCTGTTGGGGCTAACTTTAATCAAATTTGAAAGAAAGACAGATATATCAGAGGTGAGTTCCTACAAATTGTAAGAAATTGGTCACTAGATTGAGCGACCAAATTAGTCCCTCCATTGAGGTAAAGGCAGGCACAGTTCAGCAATTACATGTTTTTTTCTTTACGCATGTTTTTTTGGCTTCATGCAAATAAGTGTCCTGTCTTACTCTATGGTCATGAGGACCATGATGGGCAGGTGGGTTATTGGAGTAAGGAAAGGTTTCTGGAGCAAGGGGAAAAGATGGAACAGGCAAATGACACAGATCTACAGGAAACCAAGCTCCCGTGCTCTACAGCTCATGGAACAACCTACTTCCTAAAAAAATAGCTTGTCAGTGGCTTTGAAAGCTCTTTAAGAGATACCATCACAGTCTGTGCTTTCAAGGGTAGTTTGATCTGGATGCAGGCTTGCCTGCTTTGCAGTATCTGCTGAGGTTCTGACCATGGCCAGCTCCCCAGGCAGTAGCAGTGTGGTGCCTGGCTTCTGTTTTAAGGTAAAAAGGTAACGGTGTGGCATACAGGCTGCGTATGGCCCGCCTTGAGCGCCAAGTGGGTGTGATCCATTCCATGTGATTCATGGTCAACGTTGTGCGGTTTCTCTAATGTTACAAGACACTGTGAGCTGATTTCTAGTTCAGGGCTCGTGCCTTTTTCCGTCTTGGAGGATCTGAATGGTGATGACTTGGAGACTCAACTTCTGTCATACAAGAAGGACACATCTGAAAATAAAATAGGTCTATAGCAAGAGTCACTATGGGAAAATAATTACGGCTTCTATCTCAACCCCCCCCCCCCAACCCCCAAACCTTAATCAGCTTATTTGGTGACTAGTTTTATACAACTCTTTAACAAGATCTGATTTTGAAGCCTTTTCTCTTGTCTTCTGTGCTATCGTTCAGCTGTGTGTGGCCAGCTGGATTCAGCCTGTCTTCAGCCTTATACCTTATTTCTCCGCTAAAGATTCAGGACACAGTTTCGTATTAGCTTCTCCAGGAAATAATAGCTTTCATCGCTTCCCTTACCCAGTTTATCATGTGTTCATGGTAAGCACAGGAGCCCACATGCTGTTTCTGGCACAGAGGAGGAAATAAACAGTTGGGGGACAGCTTCTTTTGGGGAGAGTGGTGGCTTATACAGCCTTAAAATGCTTGTGAAACTACAGCCTCAGGCATTCTTCAGCTCTCCATTTCACCATCTGAAGGGATACCATCGATACTCTTTTTTTTAAAGCTTCTGAAAAACTTAGTCTGCTTTATGAGGAAGGTATTAGGTACCTGAGATATTTATGTAATTGTAGCAGTGAAGCAGTTCTATTTTTTGTTTTCTGAGGAAATGCTTAGTGGTTTTGGATTCCTGCCCCTCAAGGGGAGAAGAATTTCCTGGTAAGATTTTGAATATGATTTTTAAAGGTTTTCAAATGTCTTCAGAGGAAAAAGTAAACTTCAAGAGTGATTACAGAATATTGGCTAATTAGACATAGTGTAACTGCTTTAATTACTTTTATCCCTGAAGCCACGTGACTGTGCAGATGACTAGCAGATGACTTATTAAAAAAAAAAAAAAAGACATGTTCACACTGCAAGGTTAATGAGCCTAATTAAATATAGTTTTCCTTAGCCAGCTACTAAATCATGAAGCTGGGGGCATGGGGGAGGGGAAGAATCCAAAGGCAATCAATCAGTTCTATCTCAAATAATGGTTTTGTTCTGATTTTTAATGCAAGAAAAGCTGGAATTGTGACTGATTTTTCTGAACAAAGACCCGTACATGTAAACGTCTGCTGAGACCTCACATGACAAACTTTGAAAGTCTATTTAGAGACAATTATGCTGAGACATATTTGTTTTCACTTGCCCACTGCTTTAATTAATGGAGAGTGGGCTTTCATAAAAGATTTGTGTTGTACAGAAGTCTCCATCTGCTGCTGCTTATTACCAGAACCTTTGTCCTTCCTTGCCATGCGCTCTTTTTATTACACCATTTTTATTTTTCTTCATAAGTTACAGTTACATAATGTCTCACATTAAATTTTATGGCAAGGATAAAGTCCTGATTTTTTTTTTTTTTTTTAAGTTTTCTGACAGTTCTGTGCAGGGCATTTCAGTGTCCTGCATTCAAAAACAACTCAGGGATCCAAATTCTGTTGTCTTTCAATGAAACTTAGGTCTCAGGCACAGAAATGAGCTACTAAACCTTAATGAGTTGCCGTGTGTTGGCAATTACAATGGTATGTTTCTTGCAAAGTCCAGCACAAGGTGAATCAGAGTGAATCCTCTCCGAATCATGTAGGATTAACCTATTTGTGGGTGAAGTTGCTTTTCCTTTCATTTGAATTCAGGTTTATGCCCCAAGAATCAAGAAGATGTAAATTTTCCCTATCTAACAAACTGGAGGCTGTGTTTCTTCCAAACTCTTCCACAGAAGGCATTAGCTCTTATAGATTAATTATTTAGTCAGATTTCTTGGTTGTCTTTCATAATGTAGAAAGAGTAGGTTAGAGTAGAGTAACTGAAGCCTCTGGCTCCTTATTAGAGAGCTAGAAGATGAGTTCCTCATCTCAAGTGCTTTCTTTGATTTTATCACATTTTCCGAAAGGGCTGGAAGGTTGCCATGTGCTCAGTAGCATTCTAAAGTTATCTTGATAAATTTTATTATGATCAAATGATTCCACCTGAACACTTGGCACGTAGTAGGAGAATCACAGCACAGGGTTTATGTTTCTTTTTTTTTTTTTTTTTAATTTTTTCTTTATTCTCTTCCTCCATGGGCTTTGTCAACAATTGCTTGTAATGGCCCCTTGGAAAGTGACATGTACTCTGTGCTGATCATTTAGGAGGCTCTACCTTAAAGAGACTGCAGAGGATGCAGAGGTTTCACTAGCTTGTACTTAAACTGTGTTTATATGGTTTCCATTTACTGAAATTAAAAAGACAAAGGAAGTTCTTGCCATAGGTTTTGTAGCAACAGCTTTTCTCAGTTGCTTTCTACATGTCAGATGAGCTTCTCGCATTTGAGACAGAATGAATAAGCCTGTGGCTTATCAAGTGAAGAGAATTAATAAGGGTTTGCTGTTAGGCTGGTTTGCAACTTTGCAAGCTCCTCCTTTTCTTTTTTACTGTACAGTGAGACTGATACTAAGTCCTAATGGAAATCCTAAAAATTCCTAATGCCCTTTTCTTTATTTGGTTTACTTTTGCTGCTTTTGGCCAACATTTTGTCCCTGCAGGTGCTGATTATTTACTTATATGTGGTAGTAAGAAAGTAGTAACAAAGTAGTTTACTATGCTGATAACAAGATTTAGTTTAGCTGTGTTTCATGCCCATGTCCTGCATTTCCACCACGTCATTTTTAGCCTATCTTGGTTTTGCCAGAGCTTTTAAAAGTCTTATTAGGAAAACAAGCTTGTGTTTAGACATACTTTAGCTAGTGTATTAGGTCTGGACTTCTATGTATTGTTAAAACAAAAAAGTGGGAAGAAATAATGGGGGAACAAGATTTCCCTAAGAAACTGGGAATCACTAAGATTTTGRCTGCCCACTCTTTAAGTATCAAACCTATTTTAATCAATGCGCTTGAAGGAACTGCAAGTTTAATACGGTAAGGAAGAAGACTCCCAGAGATGAGATGCTCTTAACAAATTATGTCACCCAGAATTATTATCTCTTAGCATGTGAATCTATGTCCTTATACTGTCCTTAATTGGTAATTGATGATTGATATTGAGGGTGGTGATTGGTTGATGATTGGTGGTTGATGATCATTGAAGTTGTCTTCACAGTGTTTTCATGGCTTAGTTATATAATTAGTATTTAGAAGAGCTAGTTATGTTTTGGGATCAGAGGTGTTAAAGACGTTCTCTTTTTCTTTTATCTTTTATGTTCTGTGAGCAGGAGGACTTGAGTTTGAGTTCATTCACATGCAAAATTATACCTTTGATTTCTCCTACTGAGCAGAAATTTCAAGATTCAAGGCCTGTGCCCTCAGTTCTCCTTTGTCACTCAGTTACCCTTCTTTCAGAGGTGTTCAGTTTTGGTGCTTCTCTTTTTGGACAGTTTCAAAAGTAGTCTTCTAGAAAATGTTGAGTACCCATTTCTCTTTGACTCTGATTATTGCTTGCGGATAATGAAACTCACTGAAAGTGAGAGCCAGGCTGTCCGCAGTGGGCATCTGATGAATTCACGCATCAAGTGTGTTACCCCGAGTCCTCTAGAGCGCTCAGAAAGGTAAGTGCTCTAAGGAAGGCACGTGTCTTGCGCGGTCTCCAGGCAGATATGATGTCCAGGAATTAAATGCTTTTGTGAACTTGCAGCTAATCGGGCCCTACTAGCAAATTCAGTAAAATTAGCTCTAGATAATAACAACCCAGATGCTTTATTGCACGAGGGTCTCTGCAGAGGTTTTGGTGACCGTGTGGGATACAATTCCTGTAGACAAAAGTTCGCACACGCACACAAAATGCTGTTGTATGCTGGGTGCAAGCAGAACTGCCAAGGACTGAAAAAATGTTATCTTGCCCTGGAGTCAAGAAGTACATCAGTGGGCAATGACAGAAGGCTGTTTTGTGTGTTTTAGCTACTACCTGTGTAATAGACTTTATAGTCCAGGAGTGGCAATATAGCATCTCTCACCAGCAGTAAGGTGATTCAGTTCTGATGGCAAACAAAATGTGCTGTGTGAAACACCCAGTTCACAGACCATCCCTGACAGAAGTTAAGGCTATTATGATATTTTGGACTGATATTTTGTCCTTAAAAGGACATGAAAGCACAACACTGTCTTCAGAGGACCCAAACTGAGCTCCAACTTTCTTCTGAAGTCCCACACAGTATAGTAAAAGAACACAAAAATAGCTGCGAATTCTGTTTTTTTTCCCCCACCCCAGAACTTGGCTGGATCTCAAAAGTGCATGTGAATCAACCTGCAGTTCTAAGGCATGCAGAACGAATTCGAACGCGGAGAACTGTGAAAAGTAATTGGCAAGTAAGTGCTCTTTTTATGCATTCTGTTCCTGTATTTTTAAAGCAGTCACTCTCCCTCTCTAGGCTGCAGTATTGAATTTTGTTCAAGATGCATGTACACTTAAAAGATTGTGCTTGTCCATGTCTTATTTTAATAATTTGTATTTGATGATGATGGGATGGAATAAGGTGACGCATTTATCTAAACAAGTTAAAAACCTTATAACTCATGAGTGGCAAAACCACAAATGAATTTAAGTCATCTTTATTCATGAGTGGATTAAATTGTATATTACTATCCTACCACATTTATTCTGTTTCCCAGACAGATTTCTCTGCACCCAGCCTTCTTATTTTTTAATTCTGAAGTTGTAAGATATGATCGTGGTCCCTGTCAAGTTTGACCTAAACCTTGATAATTGTTCTTTACTTAACGATCCCCAGCGTGTGTGATTCCTTGCTTAACCATTTCTTACCTAAAACTCAAAATACTTATCTGGGTATGGGCCTGGGGGAGGAAATTAATGTTAAGGGGGCTGACTTTTCAGCTGCTGAGATACAGTAAGTGATTGGTTGTTGTCCATCTTAGTGTAAAGTGGGTTCGTGTAAGCCACTGGTCAAACCAGTGGTCCAAATAAATAAACTTTTCTTTGAGGTTCTGTCTTGCATTTGTTGAATACTCGTGTTCAGTGTCTTAAAAGTTACTGTCAGCCTCTGCTAACTGTTAACTGCCCTCCTGACCCAAGTCCCAGCTGACCTAAGGTCCACTGCAGTTTCTCCAGTTCATAGATTGGGATCTTGTTGCAAACCCATAAGGTCAGCTAATAAGTTAATCCTCTGGGCTGTGAAATGAAGCAGGAAGGGCATGGCCACGTGCTGGGTTTGGCCACCTCAGCTGCAGGAAAGGGAAACTGAGAAACTGAGGGCAGAGCTGGACGCAGGGGTGAATGCCATGCTTCGGCAGCCTTCAGCAGGACTGCAAGGGCCAGGTCTGGGAAGTGCCCTGGGACAGAGCCAGAGTTCCCAGTTACCGCGCCTCAGCCGCAGGTTGCAATTGGTGTCTAAAGGAGAGCCGGTTCAACGTTCACCGAGCAGCTCTTCTGCAAGCAAATGTGTGATTCCTCCCCAGTGCACAGTGACCAAGGATAAATACTTTATGCTTGTTTACTTGCAATGGTAACTGATAAGCTGGGAGTGGGAGGAAGGAGAGGAGGGAGGCTCAGATGTAACAGTGTAACATAATAGGGCACAGAAGTATTTGTTTAATTGTATTGAATTCTTCAAATACTTGTTCAAAGTAGCTGGCCTCCTGAGCTTAGCATAGTTCTGGGGTGGCCAAAGCTACATTTGTAATGAGCAGAAATGCTGTGGGCTGCAGTTCAGGAATAATTTGGTACAACTGTGTCTTACTGTGTAAGATCCTACTGGAAGGTGATAGAAAACAACTTCCCGCCTGCTACATCAACCTGAGAGTCTGTGCTGTGAATGTTATGATTAAATAAGAAATGGACCCAAACTGAGTTCAGCATTTCCCAAGACTTTCTTATACATATAAGGTCACTTGATACCAAGTTTAACAGTGCTATGGCTCTAGGTTGGGAAATAGTGTCAGTGAGAAAATCCCGAGGGTATTTCCTAACCTTGACTATCTTCAGATACTTCAGGTGCAGCATATGTAAAAAACAGGTCTTTTGATTTGACAGAAATGACTATATAAAAAACAAAGGAATAGAGAACCCCAGTCTTTGATTACAAAGAGGGAATCATTTGCAAGAAAGGGATTTGCTGTCACTCGCTCAACATGGCCGTAGGTCAAATGTTTAATCATTACAAACACATCTCCGCTTTCCCATGTGGTAACGCCAGTATTGAGCTATGCAAGTGTGGATTTACTTTGAAGAATACCAAGAGATTATTTTCAGAAGCCTCTCTACCGTATTTGAACACTGTCATTGCAGGATAGTCATGTGCTGTTTATCTCACAGAGATGAGCTTGAATCTTTACATATTTGATTGTAAGTAACACTACAGATTCAAAATTTCAAGCCTGTATCTCAAAATACACATTTTAAAAACCCTGTAAAAAATGAAGTTCATACCAGTTCTTGGAGCTCTCTTCCTACATCTGTCTTGATGACTTTATGATTCATGTCTTAAGAGATGAGACAAAAATTCCCTCGAATGGAGGATAAAAAAAATCCAGCAGAAGAAACTGAAAATCATTTGCAGTGAAAAACCTTTTAAAGTGTTACAGGGTAAAAGTAGAAGTCAGAAACAAGCAGTCAAACTTATCAGAGTAGCAGAGGCCAGTAACAGTCATTCATTTAACATTACTGAAGTTCAGTAACCCCAAAACAGATTTCAGTGTAATTTACTAATATAAACAAGTTCAGAAGGAAGAGTCCCATCAGCCAAGTGTGAAAGATTTGTAGACTGGACAGCCTGTTAAGATTTGCAGAGCGATACCTCCATGCAGGAACAAGAAGTTTGGCTGCATGTACTGAGAAGTCATGCCACAGAGTGGAATGGCTGGGGAGGCGTTGCCACATGATGCCGCTTTACAGACCCCCCTAGCTGTTGCAAGCTCTTCCCTTGTTGAACAAATGCCCTCTAAGGGAGGTCAGCTTTTAGTGAAACTGTCCCTGTAAATGAAAATTCACTGGAAACACTTTGATAAATATTTCAAATCTTTGGGGTTTGCACCAAATAATTACAGATGTTTTTATCCCAGTTTCACACAAAAGGAAGTGGAAATATCTGGAGATTCGACCCCAAGTTTTACGAAGCGCATGTTCTTACCTTCCACTGACTCCAAGTTTCACTCTCACAGGAGGACAAGCCTCCAAATGGATGCAAGTGTGCAATTGCTGACGTGCACATTCATCTGGTTATTCACAGTCACAAACCTGTGTTCCTTTGGAAGCCTATGTAGATGTTCACAGGCATACGAGCTTTGAAAGAGACACACCGTATGGAAGGGAGCATATTATAATAATGGGGTTGCTCAGATAGATGGTGGTTTTATCTTTGTTTTGTAGAAGAAGTAAATGTGGCACAAGTTGCTCTTTGTCCAGCTAAAAACATCTATCTGGTTCTTATGAAGAGTCCTGTTTGGTACCTAGCTTTTGCACCAAAAACCATGTGCCAAAGATTGGAATTGATCCTTTAGTTATGAGACAATGGACTTTTGATTCCAAATCCTTTCTCCACCATTAGATATTGCTTCAGACATGAACAAATTTCTACCATCCCCATAAACCCTTCTTTGCATATCTTCCATGTTATATCCCATATGTTTCCTGATTCTTAGAGATCAATTATTTTCTAAAAAAATGCAATTGATTCTCAGTGATATCCAAGCTTCTGATTCCTAGAACTTCTAAATAGCTTTGGTTTTGGAAAAATAAGCTAAAATACTGTTTTCCTTTCTTCACTCTCTATGTAGGCTGCTTGGCTGCTCAAAGCTGTCACCTGCATGGACCTTACCACTCTTTCAGGTGATGATACTCCGTCAAATGTTCACAGAATGTGTTACAAAGCTAAGCATCCCATCAGAGAGGATCTGCTGAAAGCCATGGACATGCATGATAAAGGTATGTTGGTTTTAGTTCTCTTTACTGTGTAGAGAAAATGCCCACATTTCCTCAGTATTTTGCAGTCTTCAGGTGTAAAAATGGCCTCTTTCTACCATGGAAGCAGTTGTGGTAGGCAGCGCTGCACAACTAATAATTCTGAGGGAACAAACTAGGTCCTATGTGGTCTTCTTCAAAGGTCTAACTGCAAAATATCTATTCCTTTGAGGTGATATGAGAATACAAGGAGAAAAAATTCATTCTTGTGGGGAACCAAAATGAAGCATGGACTCAGGGAGACACTCTAATTTATGATACATAATGAGCAAATTTGATGTGGAAGCCATAAGCGCGTAACCTCAGTGTATGTCTTTTAATAACAGTGCACTAGGGTGAAACTAATTGTTCAAGTATTCTGTTAATCTGCTGATGTCCTTACTAAATTGGAGAAGGGAGAGGGATGTTCATGTGACTACTTTAGATTTCATGCTCAGCTGCTCTTTCTCCATGTAACTACAGAGCCTGCCACTTTGCCTTGGAAAAGATGCATTCCACCATTCTAAGCATGTTATATTTTTCCTTCAGAAAACATTATCTGTCATCTGCTTGTTTCAGTAATTAAGATAGGAGACATCTTTGCAGCCCAGTCTACTCTAAGGAATTGATCCTATAGTGAGTGTATGTATAAATGTGTGTGTATATGTGGTGCACACACAATCAGAGCTCTTAGCAAAGTTAACAGGACTGAATGGGCAGAGGACAGCTCTTAAAAATTAGTAGTAAAACTTTCATTGACATTACTAAACATGTTGCTCAAATAGGCCCTATCTGAAGTCTAAATGTTACACCAAGACTGAACCAGATGCAACTTCACAGCAAATTAGGACTGTCAGGAAAACAGTTATACTCCTCTGCAATCAGTTAAACCCTCTTCGTATCTGAGCAGCCCTTTTGAATTTTTCCAGGTGTACTAAATCACTGATGTGTCAGTGAATATCATTTGACTTTTGTCCTGTCATGTTAGCCTTATGAGGATCTAGCAAAAAGGAACTCAGTGACATTTGGGGTATGCTCTTGCTATTGAAATAGTTCAGTTTTACACAGGCATTGGTCCACTGATTGAAGTCATATGATGTAAAACCAAAGGGGAATCTGGTTTCTAGCCATACATGTAAAATAACAGAGATTAGTCTTTTTTTAAACTTGAATTTATGGACACTAAAGATGGTTGAAGTATTAAATATGAGGCTAATTATCTGAGACTTTGAGAGAATAGCTTTTTAACTAGAAATGCAGTAGAACTGCATTAGCACAAAGAGAGCTCGGTTGCTGCTGGGTTCGGGCTGGCCAGCAAGTATGGACAGAGTTTGGCAGCACAGTCTCTCTCACGGTAAATAGCTGACTAAACACATCCTGACTGTATGTGTTACCATTAAGCAATGAATTTGTCAATTAAAAATCTTGGTGTTTTAACTCCTGCTAATGCAAACTTGTTCTCAGGGTCAGGTGAAAGAACATGAGAGAGGTACCAATATGCAGAATCACCTTAACTGCTTGAGCAATAAAACAGATATCCCTAGTAGAGGTGTTGAAGATCCTTGCGAGAATACAAAAGTGGGAGGTGCAAACACTGCATGTGTGCTCATGATATGGATAGTGACAGTGAAATATATATATGTATATTTTTATATAAAAGTGAACTCTGACTCTTGTAGGTATTACTGTTGCAGCCGTCTGTGTATATCCTACTAGAGTCACTGATGCCGTTAACGCCCTAAAGGCTGCTGGATGTAACATACCAGTAGCTTCAGGTAAGAGTTTTATTTTAAAATAAGAGGCTTATACCCAGTTAAATCTTTTGATGCTATAAACTGTGTAGTAAAATGTGGAAGTTGGGACTTGTTTTGGAGCATAAGGTGGAATGGTAGCAGACAGAAGGAAGGGAATGGAGGGGAGGATTTGCTTTTGCTATATTCTTTTGTTTTGTTTAGACTTCAAGCTTATGCCAAGTCTGTTTTGCTGGAAGCTCTTCATACAGGTCTTTAAGACATATCAGTGTCTCCCTCACCTGAATTGAAGAGATTGAGATAGAGTGCTGGACAAAGTATCATTAGACAACAAGGAGCTGTTAATAATAACAAAACTGAAATATGAGATTTAAATAGTTCTGATACAGCTTTTTCCCTTATCAGTTGTTTGGCTTTTCAGTATAATCCTACAAGCTGAATTCAGTGACACTGTGTGCAGAGGCAAGGGTTACTGTCTGCTGAGCACCTGCAACATCAGGACTTGTACTCTCACTTCTAATAGTCTCCATTCACCGCACAGGAGAGACAAGTCCTGAATCTACAATAAGCAAGAAATAGAATCACAGAATTATGCAGGTTGCAAGGGAGCTCTGGAGGTCATCTTGTCCAACCTCCTGCTCAAAGCAGGGGATAACTTTGAAGTTAGATCAGGTGATTCGTGGTGATATCCATGTCTTCTGGATTTTTTTTGTGTTTATTTCACTGTTGTGTGGGGGGAAAAAAAATACTAAATGCATTTGTCTGTCAGAGAGAAAGAGAATTTCCAGCAAAGCCATTATTTCTTCCACTTCCAAAGTTACTTTTGGGTTTTGTACTGAAACATTATAAAGGTAATTTTAAGTAGACCTCATTGCAAACAGTTTTTACTATATTGTGATTTAGCTGTTAAAAATATTACTGGAATTTAACTTGAAATACTACTTAAAAGAATTGGACAGAATTAAGAAAGCATATATTGCTCCATGTATGAGTTCAATCCTTGTTTGTTCAGTTCTGCTGGAGGGAATAGATACAGTGCTTCCTTACTTCGGCTGCTTTGGGAAAATTTAAGGCGTGTGAAAGAGACTACTTTGCAAGATACAGTTAGCATCACATAAAATACTGGACAAAGTACTGGTTCTTGAGGGAAGAGCTAATGCTTCTTGTTGATGAAGAAAGGGAAGGGTGAGGTGCCTTTAGATTTTTGAATCTATGGTAGGGATAAAAAAAAAGAATACATTACAAACTTTTTGATGTATTAGAGGCATATGCAATTTTATGGTCTGTCTATAAAACAACTTTTCTCTCCCTCCACCCACATTCTTCCTAGTGGCTGCTGGTTTTCCCTCTGGGCAGATGCCTCTGCAAACCAGACTGGATGAAATAAAGCTAGCTGTGGGATACGGTGCCAGAGAGATTGATATTGTCATTAACAGGGCTCTGGTGCTGACTGGCCAGTGGGAAGGTATGTACCCTTAGGCAAGGGACCTAAACCTGTGTGTATGCTCATGGAAGCTCCATCTTTGTCTCTTCCCCCACTCCCCATTTCAGTCCTTGAAGAATTTGGTCCCTCTCCAAAGAGTGATTGATAATCTGAGGCGTTGCACTAAATAAAAACTGTTTAATTAATTTATGACAAACAGATTTTTTTTGGAAAGAATGCTGTTACGAGTTGCATCAGGTAGAGCATTCAGAGTGACTTGGTTTTGAAAAACTGTGTCCATTACTTCTATGCCTCTGAGGATTTTGTGTACAGTATTAAGAAATAGTAAGTGAAATGGAAGAAAAGTGAATGCCTGTGGTCTAATTATTTGAACAGTTTTGTTAAAACCCCCAAGGGGCTGCTAATGTAGATGATATCTTGTTAAATATACATGTTTCAATTCTTGACAAAAATATGTATTTTATTTGTTTTCTTTTCCCTGGAAGTTGAGGGTACAGATTCACTGCTCATATTATTATTGATGTTCTTGTGTCTCTAGACTACTACTAATTAGTAAGAACAATAATGCTGAAGATGGTTTTTGCTCTAATTGCCTCCCTTAATGTACTGTGAATGGTTTGCCTTAAGTGCTGACAGTGCTTCTCTAACTAATCTCCATGTAAAGGTAAACACATCATTGTCTTGGAATGAATTTTCCATTTAGTTGCATAATGCAGTACTGTAATAGCCTGGTTGATTGGAACACTTCATGAAGGACACCTGGCACCTGAGTTTGGTTAAGGAAATTTAATCATTGTAGTAACAGATCATATTTTCTGATCTTGGGCTTCCTTCCATTAGCAATTAGAACCGAACAAAAAAAATTTCTGCATTTGTGCCTTCAAGACTGTGATCCTGGCTCCACTTGCTCTTGCATCTTAACCTCTTTTGTAGCATCTACCATCTCCATCCCCCTGGCCCTTAAATATATGCAGCTTTACAGATGTGTGCCTTCTTGATGATGGGCATTGTCCCAGGCATTTGCTTCTTTCAGTGTGATTAAGTTCGTATCCAGCCTCAGAAAATGCTGGAAGACAGAGACTGGCTGACTGAGGGCTTTTAAATAGGGCAGAATAGTGATGCAAATTCTGTACCAGCTGGCAGCAAGACTTCCCCTGACACACACACACATGCACACGCTGGGGACACATACAGGTTTTGGATACAAAATGAGCTGAGTCAGTGATCTGGCACCACGACCGGAAAAAGACCACCAAACTGGCCTTGAGCAGCAGCTTGAACTTGTGTCTGAAAAAGTCTGTCACTGCCTTAGGGCAAGTTTTGGACATAATTATAGTTACCGTGCTTCAGACCTCATGGTACAAGCAGCCCTTAAGTACAACAGAGGTCAGGAAGTTATTGCGTGCAGCCAGTTGCAAATACAGTCTCTAGATTATGTTGACCAGGATTACGACGAGGAAAGTCGGAGAAAAAATCCAGAGATAGATCCAGAGAGAAACTTGACATCAGTGATTGAAATGAAACTGGAATTAAAATGACCTGGACGTATGTTGCTAGGTTTTTATGTATGGGAAACTAGTTGTTTTCTGTGATCATAAATTGTGGGGCAGGAGTATGCGGACGTAGTAATGATGGATGTAGTATAAAGCTGTCAGTTTATTAAATAAGTAAATTATAGCTGACTTTTGATTTGGTATGCATATTCTTTTATCCACAAGCTGAAGTCATGACAAGCTTGAGAGACATCCTTTTCTGGCAGTGGTTAGCTTACATTTCTTTTACCAAGGGCAGAATTGAAGTTATTTCCAAATGTTTTCTCAGAGTTTATTTATGAATGTGAATCTGTGTGTATGGCACGTATTTACATTGTCACGGAAGAAAAACAACCTCAGGAACAGAATCTACTTGCCATCTGATAATGATGATGATGCTGTGGGGGGGAAATACTAATATTTAACTTGCCCATCCCCGAAAAATTACTTCAGTAGGCTGTCTGGATTTTTTTGTTTTTGAAAATCTAGTGTTGTGATTCCCTGTTTAGCTTGCAATAGATGTATGCTACCTGTGTGAACCTGTAGTTTTCTAGGTGTGCCTAATGGTTATATGTGATACACTACAGTGTATAAAGCGTGTTTGAGGGAGCTAGAAGAAGAGATGAAAAACTCTCTAAGCAGGATCCATATGTTATGTAAAATTGAAAAAAGCGTCTAGGGCGGTGACTATGTCTGCATTCAAGGTACTTCATAAACTTTATCTGCCTTGCAGTTATGACAGAACCTCTGCTAATACTTATAACACTAGTATATTTTTATGGTTATTTTCTCATGCTGTCATTCTTCAAAACTGCAGGTATTATTGACAAAACTATGGTTGTGGTAGAGTGTTTCATTTTATTGTTCATATATTTTTTAGCTTTTTTTCCTAGACTGTGCAATAATTGGGGTCACCATGTTGGAGAAGTGTTGCATATCTTGCGAGTTTTGTGATTTGTTTCAAAAGCTTGCTGTATGATTACTTTAGTGTATATCCAATTATGTCAAGTTATTTTAACGCTGTTCTTAAATATTATTGGAACTCCTTATGACAGTCACAATATATTTTCTAGATCTGTTCTATATGAGATAATTGCTAAGAGCTTTTTAGTAATGCTGAGCATGAAAGCAAATTTATTGGACAGCTAATTGAGGCTGGAAAATAACCTTAAATGAGATTTAAGTTTATGAACTTACACATATATACCTTTTAAAACTATTATCTTTTAAAGCAATAATACTTTACAGTAGTTTTCTCAGGTATTGCCTTGTATCACTTTACAAAGTATGAATTAAGGTTAAAAAGCAGGATTTAAATAATGTCTATAAAAATAGAATTTTGGAGGCTGTATGTAAAGAGTTATGGAGTTGACTAGCAAATTATTGAAAGAACCTGAATTTTTTTTGCTGTTATCAGTAAGTACGTTGGAGTTACAGTAAAGCT
Source organism: Apteryx rowi (assembly GCF_003343035.1). NCBI lineage: Eukaryota > Metazoa > Chordata > Aves > Apterygiformes > Apterygidae > Apteryx > Apteryx rowi. Next base: position 338,645 of record NW_020449530.1, on the reverse strand, counting down.
GGCTGAGATGCTGTAATGTTACCACTGGTTACACAGCTTTCAGCAAACAACTCTGCATGCCGTAACATTGGCTGCTTCTGAGTTCTCCATAACCTCTCATTTGCACTGTGTCAGTTGCTGTTTCCTCTAAAAAAAGGAAGAAAACCCCATACACTGTAGGAAGTTTTAACATGGCTACATCCATGAAATATGTTAGGTATATCCTCATTTTGAAAGCTACCCTTCAATTCTTGTTAATTATTCAATTAATTTTAGAGGCTCTGTTCAGGGATTGGAGCACTCTTCTGTGCAACATAGTCTATAAACAATGCAAAGAAAATACAGCCCCTGCTGCAGACACTAAAAAGACTTCACATGTTGTTCAAAAATGTTGTCGCTGAGTTTACCATTTTCTAGGTCTGCAGCCTGACTTGGGACCTCGAAGTCCAGTTGTGCTGTTTCTATCTTACATTGTCAGCAGCAGCACAGGTTCATGACGCCAAATGCTGTTTTTGGTTTTGTGCAAATCCCTGCAGCCGGGAGTTGCGCATATGTGACTGCGAGCAGAGCTGGTGGAGCCGTGTTGCGCCGATAACCTCGTGCTTGTTATTTTGTTAACAAACCTGCCGTTGATGTGCCAGACAGAAGGGATTCCAGCTCATTCTCCACTTTCCCATCATGATTACCTTGATCTTTGGGTCTAACAAAAATTGAAACATCTTCCCTCCTCATCACAATCTCTGCCATTAACATCAGTCAGTGTGACTGGCTAGATAAAAACCGCAAGTAAGCTGAACTTTTTTTTTTTTTTTTTTTTAAGTGTTTTATCACCACATTTTTGGAGAAGAGCTGATTCATAAAAAAAATTAAGCTGTGATTTTTTTTCTGTAGTATTTTCATGTCTTCTGTAGAAGATATGGATTATCTGCATTTATTATGTGATTTTTAGGAACAGGTGTATCACAACAGCAGACCATCTAGACTATAAGGGCAAATTACAGCCATCTGTAAGGGGATAGTGATAGGGATGTTTGCCTGAGAAATGTATAAGGCATGTTTTCTCTGATGTATTTAATAACGGCTAAAAATCAATGGAATGTTTGTACTAGATAGTTGGAAATTTAGGGAAAAAAAAACCCAGCCTTCCGACACATATTTTTTAAAACAGTGGAATTAAAACAGCAGTAATGAAAGTGCGTTGATCTTTCCTATTTGGTAATGTTAAATCGATTTTTTTCTGACTTCTAGAAATGCATCCAATAAAAGCAGATTTGAAGTTCATAAAAGTAACAAGATACCATAAAGGGGTGTAAAGTAGAAGAGTTCTTATGTCCCTCCCATTTTAACAGCTGAGTCAGTGGAGGTACTACAGGCTACATCAGTGAGCACCTATCCCTAAATATAATGTATACAGGTTGGCTTGTTTTCTTTTTTTTTTCCTTGGCTTAAGACTTAGATGACTTCTACTATGGCTGGTGCTCTGTTTTCAAGATGCTACAGCATCTTTCAGTGCTACAGCAGTATTGGCAATTTGCTTTGAGAGCTCTTGTTCCCCGCCTCATCTTTAGCAGTCAGAACTGAGACTCTCTTGCAACCTCTTCATGATGGTTTTAGCTCACAGCTGAAAATATGTCGATAGGGTTTTCTGTGATAAAGGGTTTGCTCAAAAGCTTTCTGCCACTACTGCTAACCAGAGAAGCTCTACCTGCTGTATCAACTGTTGGGGTGCTATGTAAGTCACAGTCATTTCAGGAACCACATCCTCCAACTCTGCTTGAGCGGGCCTTAATAGTGCAGAGATCCCATCCTGCTGAGACTCCTGCTGCTGGTGGGCTTGACAGAACTAAGTAATTAAGTGAGTGACTTTTTGGCAAGCACAGCCCATCCTAGAAGAAGCTCAAGACTCTTTGAAACACTGAGTGCGTGCCTAAGTGTGGTTAACTCCAGCTGTATTTTAGACATTTCATGAGAAGTTTCAAGATATTCAGGTTTATCATTTGACTTAAATCTGAGTGAGTACTGAAACCTCTTATTTCTTAAAGAAGTAGGAATTTTTGCACTTGTTTTTTATCAAAGCAGTCCCTGTTTGATGTTTTTCAGGCTGGGTTGCTCTGCTTAATTTTCTCTGTCCCACAGGTAGTTGCATTTCTATTTGCGCTTTTACTGCAGGGCTGAGGATGTTCTGTGAATGCCAGATACTGTCTGTGATAATTGTTCTCTGAAGAGGGAACAGTATTTATTACCTACACGCATGCCCCCTTAAAGTATGCCCACTATGCCGTCACTTGGGATAACCTGATAGACACAGATGATTGAAGATCCTCGGTTTTTCCTGCCCATAGGTTGAGGCACACTGTCAGACAGTGAGACTGTTCAAATGATCTTAGCACTAATTGCATATAAGAGCAACTTCCAACAATAGGGAGGATGCTGTAGCTGTGGTACTAACTTCAGTGAGCAACAGTTATGAAGATATAATTTCCTTTCATGGCATCCAACCTAAGTGCACGGTCTGTTGATTTTGTTTTGACATTTTTGGCGGCATATCTTAAAGTTAGATAAAACTTGAGTCTTTTCTTGTTGTTACCGAAACTAGAACAGGAAAGCTGCTTTCTCTGGCTTTCCAAAGGCTTCAGGAAAGAATCACTCCACAAAAAGAGACTGCATTTGGGTTTAACATGAGCATCGTTATCAATGCACAAGAAAATAGCACAAGTTCTTTGTATTTCTTTTCTGAGTCTTGATTTGATGTAGAAGGTTTCTGGAGTATCATCAGTTGATCAGTAAAACATGTTAGACTGCATGCTAGTACTGATTAATTCACACCTTTGGTACACGGTGAGAAACAAGGTGAAGACCAGAGTCTATAAAGGGACTTGCTAAGTGCATTAGCCCGTTGTCTACTAATGGGCATAGTATGTCTCAGAGGACCACCGCAGTGATCCCAGCCCCAGCTGCTTGATTGCCAGTGGTATCAACAGGATTCGGCGGTACTGTGAGTGGAGGGGAGGTCCAGCCGTACAGCAGCCTGGCCAGTCCTCCTGGCTGTTTCCAAGTCTCATTTGAGGGCTGAGGGGAAAAGAAAGCTGGCTGTACTTCTGAATAAATTTAGTCTCACATAGCTGTATCCTGGACATTTCTGGCAAGAAAGGCGTGTTAAAAGCTGTATTTTAGCCTTCTGTAAATTAACTTTTCAATTAAGTATTTAAAGAGTGAGTACAATTTATGAAAAGGACCCTCTTATAAGGGATTCCATTTGTTTATTTTGTGTCTTTTTTATTTGCACTCCAGAAATGGTGACAGTACGCTGTAAGATCTGCTACTTTTCTCCACACCATTAACACTGGATGAATTTAAGTCATCTCTAAGTGGCCAGCTTCTGGCAAATACATTAATTTCTAGCTTTTCGTTGGAAAACCAATGAATTTTGGTAAAGAGGGTGGGAAGGTTTTCCTGTGCTCCTCATGTTTCATTACCTGACCAGGCCCACAGGTTCTAGCATTTTTAAAGAAATCCTATCAGTTAGATCCAAATTTATTCTAGTTCCTACTGAAATGAGTCTGTGAAAATACAAAACTGTTGGAAAGTTAGAGTACCTTTTGCCATGATGCTTTGTAGACTCAAAAGCAGAAGTTTGTGATGGTTTGATTTGAGTAAACTCTCAATAAGCAGTCAAATATTGGCCTGGCCTAACTGTTCTTGCTTCTCTGTGGCTTAGCCTGGTGCCAAAAGGTTGAGTAGTGGTTTTTAAGAAGCAATAGCTAGGGGGGATGTGTGATGATTAGCCTCAGAGACAAGCTCACTGCTTGGAGGTGAGAGGTAAGGAAAGTTAGAAGTCAGAAGAAAGACTGTCAGAGCCCCCCCCAAAGTGAGTGGTGCTCTCTGTGAGGAAGAAGTGACAACTCTGGGACAGGTTTTGCTTTTCATTTCACGGTTGAATTAAGATACATAGATAATAGCCTACTTTCAATCTACAAGTGTGCTTTAAATAAGTCAGTCCCATTGTCTGTGTCAGTGTGAATGGCAATGCTTGCATATATGATGGGTCATGACAAATCTCCTTCCTAAATTGCAGCCAGTTTTCTTGGTGAGCGTGTGGATCAAAAGTGAGGGTCCAGTTCTGCCCTTGGATGCCTGTGATTCCCAACAACTTTACTGAGAAATAGATATGTCAGCTAAGGACAAATTTAGACTGTAATGCAACAGAATGAGAAAAGCAACCCAAAAGTCTGGCAGACCTAGGGCCTGAGTTCAGGTTTGGGAGCTGTAGTCCCACAGCAAGCTGAGCTGAGATGACCTAACTTTTGGCTGCTGTTTTCTCTCTGGCCCTCCACTGAGTGGTCCTGGCGTGATGTTTGCTTCTCTGAGCCGTTTCAGGGCACTATGTGCTGATCTACATCCTAGGTAACCCCACAAGCTCTGCAACAGCCTGAGCTGGTTTGTAAATGCAGATCCATGGGGAGGAGTCTCTGGTTGATAAGGTGCGATCTCAGGTTTCAGTCTCCCCTCGTGGGGATATTAGTAGCCCACGTCGATCAGGCTGCATGTTTTCAGGAAATTCTTATTTTCAGGAAACAGAAAACCATGGGATTCAGGTGCCTAAGTGCAAGCATCTAGTTCAGACTTCCCAAGATAGCCCTGTGGTACTAGGAGTTTTGGCAGAAGACCTGAGGGGGACGTGGACCCTTCTCAGTGGCAGCTGGAAGCCGTGTGGGTTATGCCTGGGCATCTCCAGTGGCACTGAATGGATCCCACCTTTGTTGTTTTTTAGACTTAGCCTTTGATAAATATGGTTGAAGGGGACAGAGAGATTGGTGACATGATGTATACAGGAAAATGTAACCGTCCCTGAGTACTGATTCAAATTGCTAATGTATTTATTGCAGGAAAAGCTGCTTCAAAATCAATATTGAAAATATACTGCAAAAGCTTAAATATCGTAGTATTTTTACTCCTGACATATTCATGAGTGTTCGGCATACTGTGCACATTCTTAGTTTTGAGAGAAATGACATTAATAGCTATTAAGTTAAGTCGGAAACTGTGTGGCATTGTTAATTACCTCCAGTCATGCAATTTATTGAACTTGGAAAACTTAAGTTCTTGAGTGTTATGACTAATTATAAGAGTGGAAATTAATCCAGAAGTGGAAATTACAGCCACACTTGAAAATGTTTCTCAGCCAACTTTGATCATTTTCAAATGCTTTTATCCACAGATCTGTACGAGGAGATCCGTCAGTGTCATGAGGCCTGTGGGGATGCTCATATGAAAACAATCCTATCAACGGGTGAACTAGGGTCGCTTGCTAATGTCTACAAAGCCAGTATGGTAGCTATGATGGCAGGTAAATATATGCTTGGGTTTTTTTAAGCTAAGAAATTTCTTGGCTATATTATTTATGGACCTTAAAAATTCTAGTCACAAAAGTTTAGTTTTGCGTATAGTAGGCAAAAACCATTATGCAGCAATTACTGAAGTTGCAGGTGTAGTACTAAAGTGTCACTTGTTTTGTATAACCTAGAAGAACTGCACGAAATGTTAAATAACACTTAAAACTGCTAAATGATAAAAATTGTGGGAACAAATAATGTTTGTTGTCAAACATCTGATCTTTGGTATATTTAATTAGGGACACACACATTTGGGGCAGATGCATATATTATCCAGGCAGTTCTGGAAAGCATACAGATGTGATTTAGGTGGATGGCTCGCAAACCTATTTTAAATACAGGGAGAACTTCCCTGTGAAGATTCATCCTGACAACTCTCATTTGTGTTTTATGATCTCTAACCATATCTGTGAGATGTGATTTGGGAAACCAACTCTACTGGAAAGGCAGCAAGAGGAAGAGCACCACCCATTGAGTAGGTGCTAAAATGACCTGGATTATAACTGGCTCTAACTGATGCACTCAAGAGCAGTGACATTCAGTACCAGCTGTCAGTGGGTGTGTCAAAAAGTGTTCAATCTTTCCTAGTTTTGAAAACTAAGTTACTTCTAACTTGATGTTTAGGAGTTTGTCTTTTATTCTGAATCTTTTAGCTAAAGAAACACATTCCCATGAGCAGGGTAGGATTTTTCCGAGCTGCCTGTAGTTTGTAGGTATTACTTCTTTGTATAGCTGTAGCCATTGCAGACTCCGAATGTGACGAAGCACCCACTTGAGGTTGGATATATAGCAATATATTCTCGCTGCAGCTTGGGACCTACACTGGTACAAGTTTCCCTAGTTTCACCAAGATATTAGGGTTGCAGTTTAATACCATCTCTAAGGTGCAGAACTAGGAATCAGCTGAAAAAGGTTCTGTTCTTTGAAACCCCTTCTATACATATGCTTCATCCACAGTGCCTAAAAGAGGAGACTTCAAGTGTATTAACAGAGGGAAATGTAATTATATGCTGAGAACCACTGGGTTGGTCTGACTTCTAAATGTTCCATCTTTTTCATGTTCATTTTTTTTCCATTGTAATGTCCTCTAACCTGGAAATGCTTTTACTTTAGTGCAAGAAAAAGCCACCCAAGTCTCAGTTGTCTGTATTAAAATAAATATTCAACTTGCTGCTGACCTCATTGTCTCCCTACACAACACTATGCTTATCTACTTCAAATGGAATGGGAGGCATTTCATGTTTTTTACATGCTCAGCTACTAAGCCAGTTAGTATCATTAGATACAAAGGATAATTATTATGCCAGCAAACATTGCTTTTAATTAAAAGAGGTGTAGGAAAGTTATCCTGTCTTTTAAACTGATACACTAATCATTATGATCACATTCTATAATACAAAGTAGTGAAAAATTCAACTTGTAATGCATTACAACATTTTCAGATTTCTTACTGGTGTAGTTTTATTGAAATACAGCAGATGGCTCTATTGTTAATGATTTTCATTGCAGAGTTATTCATTTTATAAGATAGTTATTCATATGAGTATGTGCAGTAATTTCCTTATTTCAGTCTCTTGCTTTTTCTTTGTGGGTAGGTGTAAAAAAACCAGAATTTATTGGTGCCTTACATACATGTACTGAGTGGCCATATTTGCAGGCTCTGACTTCTCAGGACTGCTGAGAACCCCAAATTCCAGCTGAAGTTTGTTTTATCTGCATATTTGTAGCATTTTGGAGAGAAAGTAATTTGGCATTATGGGTTTAAATACTAGCTTTAGCATACATATTTTTTTTTCAGTTGGTGCCATGATTTGAAAGAAGGAAGGCAGGCAGCTGACTTTGTGAATATGGCAGGCCCCAGGAGCTTTATCTGAAGACAAAAGAGCAACACCTGAGATAAACTTGACTCTAGTGATTGGGTTTACATGGGGAAATTAGTCACACAGTATATTGGCTTCAATTGCAAAATTAGCTTTAGAATTTTTGCTGCCTCTAGCCGCTTGTTCCTGTCCTTGCATCAAAATTTGCTGCTCCTTCAGTTGTGCTCTTACAAGTGCTTATGATACTGCAATGTAAAGTGAATTTTCAAAGTAATGCAGTTGAAAATCACTCCAGAAAAGGGGTAACTGGTTTGTTGGGGTTTTCTTTGGTTGCTTGGTTATGTTTATTAAATGTTCATCACCTCAGCAATCTGGTTTACAGCCTTATCTTGCATGCAGTTGTATCAGTGTAATTGAGGAAATGGTGTGCACTCCTTAAACTGATTTTATTTCCCAGTGCATGATATAAGCCTATGATATAGGGATCACAAAATCCTAGCTGAGGACACAGCAGAATCCAGATGTTTCCTCTCCCAAGTAACTTTCCAAAATTTGTGTGCAGTCTTTCTTGTGCTGGCCTAAGGAATTACTGGTATCTGCTGGGAACACCAGCATGCTACACTTAGTCTGATTCAGCTAGCAAGTTGGGGATTAAGCTGTGGGAAGGGAGGCCAGCTGCTGATTACTGACTTGAAAGGGTACAGTAAAAGGCGAAGAAATGTGCACCTCCGCATTGGCTGGGATATTCAAAGAATGCAAAGAACCATGCTCAAGGTGAGGTGGAGTGCCCACACACTTTTATGTTCAGAACAGATTGTGCAGGCCACTTGTGTGGGCAAGTGGCTGTATTTTGAATCACAGGGTGTGCAGGGCTCAGCAGCAGCCGTTGAGTAGGCAACAGTAAGTAAGACTGAGCCCAGTGAGACCTGCAGATCTCAGCAGTGCACTGGAGGAGGAGGCCAGTTGCAGGAACGCTGCTGTGGACCCCTGCCTTTGTACAACATGCCTGTGTGCGAGATGTTAATGCTTGCTCCTGCAAGAACTGGGGAAAAAGCGTTGCTTCACAGGGAAGTAAGATAATAATTTGCTTCTGTTTGAAGCAGTGGCTCTTAGCTCCTCCTGTGTCTGAAACAGTATCTCCAAAGTACATGCATGCTTTTTCCTCCTTCTCTAGCTCAGTACAGAGAGAGGTAGGCATCGCAACAGGGACAGGCATCCACTTCTCTTAAACTCTTTTAACCACACCTTTACAGACTTGACTGACACGCTAAAAATTCCTGTGGAATAATTCAGAACCCGTTTTCCAAGCCCTGCACGAAAAGAGGCTGACAGCCCTTGAAGGGCAGTGAGTCAGCTGGCAGGAGCAATTCTTGCAGCGTTAAGGAGGAAATAATGTCAGGTGGGAGGGCACCTAAGTGGCTCTGTGTTGCTGCCAAAGCAGCACGTTGCCTTTGGAAAGCTGACTGCGAGAAGGTCTGTGTAAGGAGTCAGGAATTTTTGCTTGTTGTCTGTTTATCTTGTCCACTGCCATTTCTTGAGCTTCTTGAAGTTTTCAAGGGGGGTTGAGTAGATGAGCTTCTCAAGGGAAACTGTCTGCATCTTTGACTCTCCCAGGCAGCTTCCAGATGCTGAGCAGAGCAAACTAATGAGTGGTTTTCCACATCTGATGGGTACTTGTGTGAGTCAGGTCCATTTCTGCAAGAGAGACTCAAATCTATATCTTTTCATCCTCCTGCAAGACACAGTCCGAAAGAACACAAGTGGGGGAGTGCCTGACTCTCCCTACCATTGGGAACTGTACTGTTTCTTCATCCTGGTGTCTTTAAAAGATAGATCTTGTACACAGTTTTCTTGTGACAGGGAGGCCCATTTTGTGTGTATGTGTATATATATATGTGTGTGTGTGTGTGTATATATATACTCACAAACATCAGAAACTGCAAGGAAGCCAGATGAGGAATGGGAAGATAATAAACTTTTAAGTGGGAGAGAAAAGTTTCAGAAGAGGCGTGGATGACTGTTATTTGCATATTTCAGTCATATAAGGATTTTATTTTGGAAAATCATATTTCAGCCATATTACCTTATTATAAAAACTTTATTGTTATGTATAAGAATTCATATTAATTGTAATATGCAAACTGGAGGGAAAGATGGAGGAAGTGATTAAGTAAATTACTTTAAAAGTGAAAACTTTCTCTATGTCATTTAAACTCTGAAAGCTGGTCTCCACAGTAGAATTCTTTTACCTCATCTTTGGGAAGCTAAGGAAAACACAGCAGTGAAATGAAAGATATTTGTTTTCATTATAGATATTTAAACAAGTACTTGTGCAAAGATCGGGAAGGAGTGATGTATATTCTACTGCAACTTTACTAAACATACAGGATTAAACAATTTTATCATAGGTCATTAAGCAGTGAGTCAAATAAATTGTAATTTGAGATACAGGCCCCTGTAAAAACTGAGTTTAGAAAGGGGATGAGTTAATGATAAAAGATCATAATATCTAGAATCTGTAGCGCACAAAAAAAAAAACCCTCTGTGAAAAGCAGCAAAAGATGGCTGAGGCAACAAGGTCTCTGATGCTGATAGGCTAGAAGGATAAAATTAAAACACATGAAATGTGCAAGCAGGCATTTTTTTTTAGATGCTTTGATACTGTTCATTCCAAAGTGAACAGAAATAATCTAGCCAAATGGGGAAGAAAAACTTTATCTCACAGTTCTCAGGAGAGCTCACTATCAGTCTTTCAAGGCTTCATCATGGCTTATGAGAACAGTTCCAGTTAATATACACTTACCATTTTCACAGAAAGCCTTTCCAAAACCTGAAATCATGAGTAGGTTGGCCTTGTCCTGGATCCAGAGAGAGGCTGGCTGAGGACTGTAGTATTCAGTCTTTGCATTTGAAAGCAGAAGGTGGATTGGGGCTCCTGGTCATTCTATTTATGAACCCTATCTTTGGTTTATAAAACGAGCTGGACTTTTTTTGCTTTTCTTTATTTGTTTTTTTTTTGCAAATAATGTACCTGTAGCTGTTGTTGTTTTGAGCATTGTCTTGCAAAGATGTATTTTGAACAGGGTTAGATGGTATAGCTGTAAATATGCCAGCAGCTGCCTAAGTGTTAGGAATACATTATCTACTGTTGGATGTGGACTGCTATGATCCAAAGCAGAAGTTCTACCAAGAAACCGTTTTATGAAAAATTTAAAAGAAGAAAGGAGACCAAACTAGCAAAATTTGACTGAAAATCTAGGGCATGCTTTGTGTAGATGCTACTAATGTAGGAAACAAGACTACTAAATAAATAATAATTCTTGGCACTTAGATAGCACTTTACATATTCAAAGTGTATACGGACAGTAGCAGAATAAATCTCGCAATACTCCTGTGAAGTACAAGGCAAAGATCATAACAGGCAAGTCAAACTGAGATCAGAGGTTTTGGGTTCCTGACTTACTGCCTGTCTATAATTTCAGCTGTAATTTGACACTAATAAGTCATTAGAGTCCAGAGGATTTCCAAATGAAAGGGAAACCAAAGCAGGGAAGAGGCTTGGTAACAGCTATAAAACAGTGATTCTAATTTGTGTCTTGTTTTACACATATGAAATACAACCAATTGTATTGAGTTTTGAGTGTATCTGTAAAGGGTACCCTCTACCCTGTAAACGAACAGTCAGAAATTAGGGGCAGGGTATGGTTGTCATGTTTCATAAGCAGAGCAAGTTAAAATTGTCGGTTCCTTTACACAATGAAAGGGCTGTGAAGTGGCTTTGACTGCTTTCCAAGATGACAGGTGATGTTGATTTCTGGTCTGGAGGTGATTTTAGACTTATTAGTACAGGGCTTGCCACCAACCAATAAGTCCATATTCTTCTGAATGTACAGGAAGAGGACTTGCTCTCTGGCAGGTAACTGAGGCCTTCTCAGGCCCAGCCTGGTGGCCATCTCCTCTCTCCTTCCAAAACAGAAGGAATCGGTGTGAGTCCAAGGAATGATATGGACGGCTTGCTGTCCCACCTTGGCTGAGCTGTGCTCGCCAACGGGAAAAGGTAGATTTTAAGATGCAGTGTATTCTTGCCTCTTGCTTCCTGTCTGCACAGAGCAAAGCACAGGGCAGGGCAGAGTTCTCCCACCAATGTTAGCAGATGGTAAAGATTAATCCCAGATTTTCCTAGGCTGTGATTGTCTGGTAGTACAGTTTAGATCTAGTGTGGGCATCAGCACATTTCTGAATTTCTATCAGTTCACTGAGAGCACATAATATGATGTTTATGTCAGCTTTCTTCTGCCTGTTGGTAGACAGACAATACCTCATTTGTCCTAAGATCTGCCCATTCCTTCAAAAATTTAAGATGCATTTGAACTTGCAGAATTTTTACTACTTCAGCACTTTGCATCAGGCAGATGTAGCGTTGTATGTAGTTTTAGGAATATAGCTGTGGTTGCTTTCTTGGACATGTAGAAGTGGTTACAGTGTGGCAGCTATAAAAGGCTCATCAGGACAGTAATTCTATGGAATTTTATTAGTAGTTGATAACTTTCTGCTGCAGCAGATGTCTTGCATTCTGCATAGTCTGCACTTGTTCTGCACRCGCAGAACTCGAATTAAGATCACTGAAAGTTCAGTGCAAGGAATGAACACAAAACACAAGCTGAAGATGTGTGCTGTGGAAAAGCAAGATACGGGGCAGGTCAGAACAACATGTTCTATCTCAAAATATTGAATGATATTATGGAATAAAAATGCTTTTGGATTAGCAATTAGATCAAAAAATGTTCTTGGTAAAATGGAAAGTCTTTAAATGTAATCAGTCTGTACAGGAACAAGTGACTTCATTTATTCTTGTACAGAGTGAAAAAAATAAAAAGAACCCAGTAGTATAAAAATGCACATAGCTGCATGTTCAGTAAGGCAGTACAAGGCTGCTTCCGTAAATGATGTAATTGCCTACAAGCTTAACAGTGATACTGAAGCTAATCACTAGAAATAATGTAGGCATGATAGATAAGGTTGGAGTTGAAAAATTCTAATGATCCAATCACACCATCCTCAGGTTTAAATTACTGATGAAGGTCCATACAAAGAGCAGTAACACAAAAAAATATTGGGCTTGAATAAAGCAGACCTTGAAGGAATGCAAAATGAGACTTAACAATCTGTCTGGAATTCAATAATGTATGTACAGGGAATCAGAAACGAAGGAATGGAAAGTGGTTAAGAAACACTAGGGCAGGGTCTAATTGAAAAGTCTTCTCGGTAAAGTCAAAAGAGCAACAGAAGCCTGTATGGGTAGGTAGAGGACCGAAGTAATACAGAAGAGAAACAGAAATGTTGAAAAATGCAGAGAATCTGTGAGGGGAAAACAGAGTTAGAGGGTATACAGTAAAACCTCATTTGCTTGCACTTTGTTAAGCTAGAAACCCAGACATGCATGCGATGCCATGTTTTGTTATGCATTTATTTATGTGTTTACTGAACTGTGCGCTAGCTAGCCTGTACAGTCATATCTGAGGGGAGACAGTTATCGGGGTAGTTCATATTTGTCATACCAGGATGCTTGGTGACTCATTAAGTTTGCTAATTTTGTGGAAAGTCTATTCTATTAATGGTGTTCTACTGTAATTAGAAAATAGCAATGTAGAGCCTCTACTCAAGTCACAGAAGAAATACGGATGTAAAACAGATGACATCTGTCTGTTTTTTACCTGTTTATTTGATTTTGCTGCGTCCAAAACATTTCTTGACACCCCCACCCCTCGTCCTGACTTGCAAACAGAAACAGTGCTGTTTTCAAGCAGCTCTCAAGTAACAGAAGAATACCAAGTTAGGCCAGGAAAGAAGAAGATGGGTAGGATTGACTGAGATAGCAGAGCAGCTCCTGACTTATAATCACCTTTGACAACTCAGTTACCTTCCCTATTTTTCCATGTATAAAATTGACACTGCACATTTTATAGGACCTTTATGAGGTCTGGTAAATTAAGATGTAAGCAGAAATGTAGTCCACCGCTTAGAAGGCATTTTCCTTGTTTGTGCACAAGGATGGGATACGCTCAGTCACAATTAAAATCAGCAAATTGAGTAAGAGAAGGCCTGGAAATTTGCTGGTGGGAGCTGCTGAGTCTGACTTACTAGCGCAGCCAGCCCTGGGGAGCAGCAGTGAAGGCAGGACGGGCCATAGCTTGCAGTGAGATATACAACAGGATAAGTAAGGATCATACAACATGTTACACTTTCCTCTACACTGATATTCAAAGAGTTGAGAAGTACTTTAGGCTCCGCAGGGTTGCGGTTTATCATGAGGGTTTAAACCCTGACTTGCACAGATTTCTGCTACTTGATCTGTGAGAAAGTGGCCATTCTTTACACTTCAACCTTTGAAACTGGTTGTAAATTAGTCGGTTTCAGTGATTAGCCTTGTACTGACAGTATGGCATACTGTTGGGAGGGGTCAGCCTTCTCTTAACAAACTCTACTAAATGCCTGAATAGCATTTTTCTTTTGCTGATTTTCAGGGTCTTTACAAAGCATGTTAATTAAGGAATATCTAAATGGTATACTTTCAATTTATGACAACTGATGCAGAGAGCTGAGAAAGCACCCCTGTTGCGTTAATTTTCCTCATGAATGAAACCTTGTTTCTATGTTAAATAATTTGTTGGAATTTGAGTTAAAACTTTTGAAGTTTCATATCGCCTCAGACTCAGAAATCATTGCACAGTGAATAGTTCTAGTCAAACATGCCATCAAAATAACATGGCTTCATAGCAAGAAACTTAGTATCTGTGAAGCTCCTGTATTGAAGGTAATGGTTTGAGAGAATGTAATTTTAAAACATGGAAATATTATGTAAAATCAATAGATGTACAGGGTACTATTTATTTCTCTGATATTTCAGGTTGTTTTTTATTATGTTAGCAGCAGGTGTTAAATTCTACTAAACAAGTGAAAAATAGAAATAAATATTTAATTTATTGTATCTATCAATTATACAAAATTGACTCATGAAATATTAAAGTATCTTTTAAGAGATTGCAAGTAGGAGCAGTAGCTGGAAATACAGTCCCTTAACAGAAACTTGATATAGATGTGAAAATAAACTAAGCGTGATTTAGGGTTGTAGGTCCTGGGATTTTTTTTGTTGCTTTTTAAGGTGGCAAGGCCTAGTGATCATGCTTATCTGATCTGAAATTATTTTGAAGATATATGCCCAAGATAGCAGAACATAGACTTCTAAAGAGAAAGATGTTGAATGGAAAAATACATTTGGAACGTGTGATCTTGAACATGAATGGGCAGTTTTGAAACACTATGGACACTCATTCAAATAAACCTATTTACTCATAAGGAACAGAAGAAGTGCCGTGAAAAACAAAGAAACATAACAGGAGATGGATGCACGCATAAAGGAATGCCAAGCCGAGACATAAAAGTGGGGCAAAATTTGCAGTCAGATGAAACAAGAAGTTATAAGGAGATTTTGAATAATCTCCTTATCCAAGAAGCTTGATCTTAAAACACACCAAGATCAGACTCTAACTTTTAACAGATCACATTCTAATTGTGCTGACACTATATCTCGAAGTGTTACTTCATCAAGTGCAGAAACATGGGCTGAATACCCAAGCTAACTGTTGAGTTGCATGATATGGCAAACACATTCCCAGGATCCGCTTTATGCGTGTGTGTAGTCTCACTGAGCTGAACAGGACTATTCAGATGCAAACATTTAAGCTCGTGTTTACCATTTTCCCTTCCTTAAAAATGTAAGGTTTTAACTGGAATTTAAAAGGTCTTCTTAGTAGAGTTAGTCAAACATTTCTCAGAGGAAAATACTTCTGTCAGGATATGGCCATAGAAAATAGGAATATTCTTCAGGAATGTGTTTGTTTCAGTATTGCTCCAAAGGAGGCCTCCATGGCGTTTTCCAGCTTGCCTCTGTGGTTGCTTGGAGTACATTTGGTGGGTTGCAAAGGGACCTTGGTAGGTACCTGAGTTACTTAGAGCCTATCTGCCAGGCTTTCTCAGTTCCTGAAGTTCCATGTTGCCAAAGTGCAAGCCAGGCTGGGAAGATGGTTGAAAAGAAAGCGAAGTGTTCCCTTCTTTGAAGCTATATTTTGGAATTTCAGTCCCTGGGAAACATTCCTGGTTTATATATATATATATATATATATATATATTTATTTATTTATTTATTTATTCCATTTCTGAAATGATTGTTTTTAATTTCAGCATCAGTCAAATTCTAATTTCTAACTATGCCTACTTTATAGCTACCAACCCATAATACCTTTCCCGGAGTTGCCTGTAATAGTCTTCCTTTTGAGGAGATTTTTCAAAGACAAAGATGACAGCAAAGTCCACAGTCTTCCTGCAAGTCAACAGGGATCTGACATCTGATTGTATCTGCCCCTTTGATGTTTCTTCCCCTCTAGCATTTGTGCTATAAAGTGACTTTCCCTGCAGTGTACAGCTGCTACGGATTTCTCAGGCTGAGTTCTCAGTAAATCTAAGATGTAGAAAAATATCCTCCTTGATGATGCCAGGACTTTTTCATAAGAAAAAGTCTTCATTCTGTCATCTTTGTAATTACACCACCAATCCCATGTCCAACTTATCAGCCTATCCCAAACATCACAGAGGTAAAGTTTTGTAGTTTATCAAGAAGATTTGTTAATTGTTCTCTAACGGACCAAAAGGGAAACAAATGACAGCGTTCTATATTCTGTGCAGCACATTAGGTTTAAATTACGCAACACAAAATGGTGAATCTTGTATCTTCAAAAGCCTCCTTCCCACTGGTCCTGGAAAATGAACATGTAGAGAGCTCAAAGGAAACACAAAGCTTTACACAAAAAATGTAGCTTTGAAACCGAATCCAGGCCCTCAGACGAGAAAGCAGCCTGGTGGGGTGTCATGCCAGGGAGGGCTGCGTTCCTCCTGACCTTTAGTCCCCAGTGAGAGGAGGAGGAGTATTTTCATGTGGAGCTCTGGTAACAAGATGCCATATATGTGCAGCTGATAGCTAGCTGCTTATGGTCATATCGCGATCAAGTACGAGGTYTGCAGCTTCTGTGGATGTAACCAAATTTAGCTTCAGAGTAATATGCTTGGTTACCAGTTGCAGTTTTGTTGTAGCTTCAGGGCAGACTCTTCATGAATGGACTCTGTGTTATTGCAGCTATGCCATTTCCATCACCCGTGTTAGAATTACAGCTCATGTAGGTTTAAACTATCTATCTCTGGCATGAACAGCAGAAACGCTATTTTGTTTCTTAAAAGTAAAACCAAAAAGCCCTAGTAAAATAAATAGAACTGCACAGTACTTTTGAACTTCTTTTTGATAAGTTCATTTGCAGAAACTTGCTTATATTAGGAAATAGAAGTGAATGCATGAGAGAAACTTAGGAAGAAAGGAATACCTTTTTCTGCTGGAATGTTCAAGGAATTAAGTAAAAATATGTAACTGAGGAGTAAAGAGAAGCATTGTAGGGTTGAAGGGGTTCCTGTGCTTTTCACACCATTTAAGAACGCTAATGCTATAGTGGAACATGCAGAGCACTTTGCAATCTCCGTTTGGAAATGCTATAGATGAGAACAAAGAATTATTAATTAGTATCAGTGCTCCATGTCACTAATTAGAAATAATTCAGAGGAGAGTTCCGCAGTTGAGGTTATTGTCTAATATCTGGTACATGGAAGACCAAAGCAAGAGAGGAGCTGAGATTATTTGAGGGGAATGTTTAAATGGTGGCAGGCAAAGGGAAGTTAAGAATAGAAACGGTTCAAGTTGGAAGGAGGTAACTAATATGGCATTGGAGGCATCAGTGATGCATTTAGTATTATTCATGGCCATGACTCTGATATGGCATGTAGGTTTTCTACGTTTTCATTTGCTAAATTAGGTGGGACAACACATAAAGAGTAAAGTAGTCAGTGAAATGTAGAAAGGATTTAGATCATCATAATGATACAAAGCTTGCAAACGCCTTTCCACAAAATGTGGGTTGCTGCAGCACCGATTTTATGTTAATTTACTAGTGAATAATTTAAAAAGACCTGTTTACTTTTTAATAAAAAGGAGAGATATAAATTGGCTGAGTGTTCCTAATGTTACTTACAGCTGCCATTGAGCAGATGTTAGGGATTCTTAGCAGTATGCTAGACCAAAGTAAGTTTTATGAATAAACAAACAATCTCTTTTTACTACCAACTCTTTCAGACCTTTTCTCTCTCAAATTCACAATAAATGGCTTTTTAAAAACTCCTCATAAATAATTACCTTTCTTGCGCCACTTTTTTGTAGGCACTTGGATTTTAATTATGATGATGAACTGTTTTAATCAAGTTGTTAAATAATTTTATCTTTTTAGGGCCAAGTCCAGTTTCCATTTCAAGTCAGTGGGAATTTTTTCTTTGACTGCATTGGTTCCTGGGAATTTAATCATTTTAATTCTTGCTAATTCACCTGATACTGCACTGCACGCTGCTTTATAAAGTCACACTGGGAGAAGCAAACAGCTTGTAACATCTTTTACTTCTGAACTCTGCATGCACACACTCATCTTAGCTTGCTGGCTAAAAACTGTCTCCTGTTACTAGTAACCATTTTGTTTAACTCTGTCATTTTGATTGCAGCAAGTTTTAAAAGGTAGGTAGTTAAATGGAGACGATCTAATTTTTGCTTTGGGCTAATGTCTGGGGCCCTTAAAGCACTTTACAGAAGATGGCTAGCAAAGTGGATATTATGCTTACTTATAGACAAGGTATATGCGACACTGATGCACCCCACTTCAGACCAATGTTTTCCAATGTAAATACTTACTAGAGAACTATGTATGTGGTTTGATATAGAGACATGTTGAGTGCACATAATTCTTCGTGACTTTGGTTGTGGTTCAGCATCTCTGAAAAGTAGTTGGTTTATTGAAATGCACAAATATCTCTCTGTTGAGGTGCGGGGAGGAGGCTAGTTACAGGTTTTTAAACTTCCTGAGTTTTAGTCTCATGGCATGGTCAAAGTTTACTTAATTAAGATTAACTATTATTTGAAAAAAGTACAGATCATGCTTAAACTTTTATAAGGACTTCTTTCAGATCATGTATGAGGAAAGCACAAAACACAATAGTATGTCTCATAATCCCACTCCTGACACTAAATATCATGGATCGCCACAGAAACTATTAATACCAATTTAGATATTGCAGGAAGCCACAGTTGAAGGTGTGGAGCCTGCGAGGCTTTAGGGATTAGGTCTGTCCGTGCACACTGAGTACCCGTTTCTTTGGGATGCAGCTTGGGCAGCTTTGTTGTGTGTGAGCTGAACAGAGTGGGCGTAGGACCAAGCCTAAGTGGAGAGACAGTATTGCAACTTTTTGCCATTTCTGTCAGAAGCTGGGGACCACGGAAAGACAGACAGACCAAGGGATGGTGCTTCCTGGTGTGATGCTGAGATCATCACCGAGATCAGCTGCAGGTTTGCCAAGTGACAGCTCAGTAAAAGCAGCGTAATGTTTTGCTCGGCCACTTCTATTTCTGAACACACAAATGTGGATGAAGGAAGCCGTTGTTATCAAAGTGAGGCTCTTAAATATTTCTATGCAAAGCTACAAACTTTAGATAGATTTTTTTTCTGTAAGAAAGACATTAAATGTACTGTCTCAATGAATAGTGACATTTAATAACTCTCCACTAAATACCTGTGAGGATTTATACACCTAACACAGAGAGTTTGATATTCTAATGCTTTCATTCACAGTATTTCAGTAAAAAGAATGAAATGCCAAAATACAAAATGGTAATATATATTTAGTGTAGGTTTTTAAAATATAAAATCTATATATAAAATGTGGATTTAAAGATTATAAATGTTGTCTTCATTTTACCGGTGGACTAACCAGAAGTGCATTTCTGTATGGGTTTTAATTATTTTTCACCCAGACCCAGGCAGTTGTTTAATCAGATTGTTGGTACATCTGGTTTGAGATGCTCACCATGATTGCAGTCTGTCATCAGATCAGGATGTAGGCTGTTGGCAAATGCAGATGGAGAAACAATGCCCCAGCATATTAAGTACCTTTATATGGGTCGCTCTCGATTTCTGATGGTGCTTAAGGTCCTTTTGATTTTCTTCATTTTTTACAGTAGTTTTCAATAGATTGTTGTGCCACAAAAGTCTGGCTGAATTTATCAGCAACAGGTCTCAATAAAGCATCCCTTTGGAATAAAGTTATTAGTTTTGCCATGTAAGCAACATTAAAAATATAGCTGGGGGGGGAAGGTTTCTTTAAAAAAAAAAAAAAAAGCCTGTCTTTCCCTGACCCCCAGCAGAGACTTGCTTCCTACAGAGTGTGGTTGCAGAGGCAGAGTTTTTGGTTTTGTTTTTTGTTGTTTGCTTTGGGAAGGCGGGGGTAGGTTGGTATTCAGGCCATCCGATGAGCTAGAAACCTCCTAAAACAACCCTACAGGTAGTGGTGGGAGCATCTGTTACCAGCTGAGAGTTCTTGGATCCTCTCCCACACATTGCAGCCCCCACGCGTGGGTTTCGGTTGTTCTGCCAGATGCTGCAGTATCAAGGTAGGGAAGGAGGAAGGAAGTGCTCTGACGGGGGCTCCTGGGAAGGAGAAGCTGCCAGGGAGGAAGGTGCATTTTAAAAATAATCATAACTGGAAAGAAAAGAATAGCTTGTGAAATGCTTGCCATTTTAACAACCCTGCCTCACAATATGCTACTGTATGTGTTACTGAAGCCTTCCAGGGTGTTACCCTTTTGGTAGTTGTAGCACCAGGAGAGTGCACAGCACGTGCATCCAGGTGATCCACAGCAGAATCTCTTTGTTCCAAAGTTGACTGTATTGAAGGCTTTTAAGTATCATAAAAATTAAACTAAATACCTAACATTTTCCTAGTAATCACATGATTGCTAGAACCGGAGTATTCAGCGTTCTGTGCAAGCCCGTAGGGAACCTATTCTACCTCATTTATGAAAGCAAGGAGGCAACAAAGACAATTACAAGCTGCAGTCCGGTGAGATCTGGCACTTCACTGTTTTTCAGGCAAAGCCAAAGGCAAGACGTTGGCCACAGTGTGCTCTTGGGAAACTCCTTTGATATTGGAAATCTCCCCAGCGCTGAAAAACTGTAGAAGCTGCTTCTGTGCCAGCTGCCTTTTTGCATGTAGGGAGCAGCGGGCAAGCGTGGCTGGTGCTGGCTGTTTGTCTTGTGCACAACGAGGAGGCTGGATGCTGGACGGATTCTGGCTGTGGCCTTAAGACATGACTTTTAAATCTCAAAAATCAATCCTGACTTCCTCTGCATTAGAGTCAGAGCAGGATCTTAAACTGCTTTTATCATGAAAGGTTGAAAACCACTCAAAGTGACATTGAAGTGTCATGATTTTGGCTGTATTATGTATCTTTTTAAAAAATGTTTAAAATTCATAGCACCTTCTAATCTTGATAAAGTAGACTAATTTTCTAGTTGCTTTGTTCAGTATGGAGTATCTCCAAGTGCATTTTAAGGAGCTGTTTCTTCAATTTGAATAATTTTGTCACAAGTTAATAGACAATACATAAGCATACCTGAGTTTTAGTGTTAACGTATTAGTTTCAAAGTTGCCATCAACATTAAAAAGGACAAAGCTAAATCTGTTTGCTAAAACACGGTATGCAATATACCATGTGGTGCTGTGATTCTAAGCTAGTTATACATATTTATTATTTTCTTCCAAATCATAGTGCTGTTACTGGTAAATATATCAGGGCTTTAGCCTCAGTTTGTAATATATCATGTACTGGACAAAATTTTGAGAGACTTGAGATGTATTGATCCAAAACCAGGAATGACAAAGGGAGAAGCCTGATGTGGTTCAGAGCTGTTTTAATTGTGTCACAGTTTATGATAGTTGATCATTGTTTAGATTATTTTAAATGTGAGCAAGCAAATGATGCATCGTTTGTAAAAGAAACTTAATAGGTAAGATTTTCAAATCAAATTTATTTTCTCCCACAATATTTTGTTTCTTCACCCAGCCCAGCACCAACATCTGGCTTGGTGCTGAGAACCTGAGTGCCTGCATCTAATCTGGAAGGAGAGGACAACCTTTATGTTGCTCCAAGATCTTTTTGGCAGCAACCTGTGCTGTCACTGGTCGTGTGATGAGAATGAAAGCCATGTTTCCCTTATCTTCACTGGACACAACATGTCCAGCATGAGCTCCGTGCTCAGCCTCCACTGCTCTCCTGCCTGGTGTCTGCTACATACTGCCTGTGCTCAAAAACAGAGGGGAGCCATGCAGAATAGTCTGTAAAGGAAAAAGCATTTTGACTGGATAAGGTGAGGGGAAATGTGTATTTTTTTTCCCAGTGATTGTAGTAAGGTTAGGAGTAGGTGTTGGGATACATGGATTTATTTCTTCCTCTCTCCCTTTGGCTCATTGTGTGTCATTAGGCAAACTGCTTAACCGGTTTACAGTAATACCATCTGCAAAATGAAATAAGGTTAATATAGGTAATGCACTGTAAAGCCCTTGGGTGTAATACATGGTACACAGTTTGAAATAAGAAAAATTAGAATCTCAGTAAAAAAACATGAAATTTAACAAGGGCATAACAATGCAGGAATTCCTTAAGGTTCACTGTGGTCCTGCTGGTAGCTCTTGGGAAGGTATCCTGCTGCTCCTGCTTTGGAGAGGACAAGGCCTGGCTTTTCCAGCATCGCATAACTGTCTAAACCACTCCTGCGCTTGTGCATGTCCCAATGCTGCTTGGGCCTGGGAATTTGAGCGGAGCCTGGAAACATGTTTCCTCCTGGCCTTGAGTCTGGTTTGAAGCCTAAAGCCAAGAGCCACCACTGACTGGGATTCCAGCCTGGGCCTCTGAGACTGGACCACACGTCAATTATTTGCTCATCTCTTTCACCATACACAATATGCATTGGGTTGGAAGAAATGCTCTAAAAATAAAAAGAGCTGATGCTGTATAGCACAGCAACAGAAGGTGGTATAGATCTTTCTTTTGAACCTCTAAAGGAGCCTTTTAAATGAACACCCAAGAAACTACTACTAATTAAGTAATAGTATCCTATGGAGACCTGTGGTAGGCACTATAATAGTGCATTTGCAAGCTATGCATAATTCAGCAATGATGAATTCTTTCAGACATCATCTGCAAGGAATTWTGCATAAGTATGGACTTAATAATTTGTCCCTTCGTGTGTATGCATAAATGCTCCTAAGGGCATCATTTGGCCTGCAGAATGCCTRTTACTGGAGATGGTGTACAAGAAAGGAAGCATCCCTTCTGAGTCCTGAAACCCAGGCGAAGATGATAGGATGGGTCATTAGAAGGGTCTTATTTGTAAGCAGACATTAAACATGGAGCCCCACAATGTGATTTTTTTATTTATTCATGCAGTCACTTTTCAAAAAAAATACAAAGTATCCAGTTCACAAAAGACCAAGTTATAAGCCAGTATTTTCAAGAATGGAAGCTTAGACACGGGCACATGAAAACACGCACAGGCAGCTAAGCAAGTGGTCTGGCAGCGTAGCCATGTGTGATGGAGTTAAAGCTACTTGGTGAGTTACTGCTTAACTGACTCGTCACAGCTGTGTATTCTCTTGTCCTTCTCAATGGCAAAGTTAGGCTAGCAGGAAATATATTTTACCTTGCAACTGGAATAGGATAAGAGTATGTAAGTGGACAATTACGATGACTCAACTGACAGGAATTAGCCTTTTATATGTTTTATGTCTTGCTCTGCCTTTCATTTTTAGAGGGCTGATAACCTAGTAGCTCCTAGTCAGGCTAATTGTGTGTGAATCTTAAGACCCTAATTTTAGGTACTCTTAAAATAAAAAGATGACTTGCTCTTGGAACTGTATATATTTTTTGTCATTGCTGCAATGTCAGCAGAAACAGTAGGGGGTTAGGAAGATCCCTTCAGCAGCATGTCTTTTTCCTACTGGTCCTAGAAGGTCTTTTAAAGGCATATATTCACACTGTATGGCCAAATACTTTTATCTGACTTACAGCAACCAAGATACATCTGTGTTTGTTGCAAGTACTTACAAAGTAGTATGGAATAATTGTCCCTCTGCAAGTGTCTCTCTCTGAACTATTGTTTAAAATTGCTAAATGCATCTTTGTTCTTTATTAAGAGTAAGGCAAAAGCACAGAGTCTGCAGTTATCGGGAGATAATCATTCCCCAAGGGCATCTGAGGCACTTCACAACCAAAAGGTTGTGATTACTTTACAATTGCTGTGCTGCTTATTATTCCTTATTGCGTAATTATGGAACCATAATATGTTTCCTGAATGCTGTCATCTAACTAACGTTCTCCAGTTCTCGTGCTCTGACTGATTCCGTTTTACGTGGACTGGGAACATTGGTGGTGTTTTGAAATGACGTGGGGGATAGCAGTGGGATGGGCCAGTCGCGGCAGCTGCGTTCTGGCCCTCGGGTGACCAGGACATTCATTTTCCTGCTTTGCCAAATGCTTGTGGAGAGGCCTTGGGCAAGTCACTGGCTTCTGTATACCTCACTTCTACACATCTGCTCAGGTGCCATGGTAACTAATGCTGTATAAATACCTAAACCAGACATAATATAGCGGAGTTCATCTTAACCTCTAGGTACTGACTCAGAGAACAAGCTAGGAAGACATTGCTTTCATTTTTAGCATGTGCAAGTTCAGCTGGCTTAGTTTAAACAGCCTTTGCTGGAGTACAGTGGCGTAGGGTGTAGGAAAGCAAGCGAAGAGGGAATTTATGTCTTAAAATATTCTACCTAATTTCACAAGACATGTGACTGCAGCCCAAGTGGCCTGGCTGTCACCAGGGCTGGGAGCTCAGTTGCTTTTGATGGCCTGTGGTGCTGTTCAAATATCTTAAGGCTTATTCAGATTTCCATCTCTGATTAAATCAGGCTGATGCATTTGTGCTTCATGGGCCTCGGTGCTGTAATGTGTCACATGCAGGTGGTTTAGTACATTTGCAAAAAGCCCACTGAAA
Source organism: Apteryx rowi (assembly GCF_003343035.1). Lineage (NCBI taxonomy): Eukaryota > Metazoa > Chordata > Aves > Apterygiformes > Apterygidae > Apteryx > Apteryx rowi. The sequence goes on along the minus strand of NW_020449530.1, from coordinate 314,432 downwards.
CAGGTGGCTGGTGCTGCTGTGTTTCAGAAAGGCTTTGATGTCTGCATTCGTTACTGATTCAGTGAATCATACTAAATTCACTGGAAAAACAATGGATTATTGTGGTTTCACACTGGGAGAGTCTTGCATTTTTCTTTGGCCTTTTCCAGGCTTACTGGTCCTAGAAATCTACCTTGACAGACTTTTTTAAAAAAAAAAAAAAAAACTCTGTGACTTAATATTTCATTGAATCATGTAACCTATCCTAAGGAAGGAAAAATCCATGCAGGATATATTTCAACATTAGCCTTGTTTTATGTATGTATACATTTATAAGAAGATGATGGGAGGATGGGTGATAAATTTCAGGTTCTAAACGATCACCTAAATTTCCAGATGAAACTCTTGCTGAATTTCTTTCCTTAGGTTTTTGTTTAAATAAACAAGAATAAGAAATAGAATTGATGAAACTCTGTTATTATTATGAGGTTGGCATAAATTCTTCTTAATGATGTACTTTTTAAAGCAGCGGTTGATTTTTTTTAAATCCCTCTTTTCATCAGTGAGGCACAAACGTTTATAATACCTTACATCGTAGTGCTTTCTGCTAGCATACGTCCTCCGTGCTCTGCAAGGCTCTGTATGGATTCCTGCTAGCCGGCTTGTGTATCATAAATAGAGTTTGTTCAGGAAATAAAAATGCATTGTTTCCATTGTTAGAGGATGCTACTAAATTGGCTGTATGTTTGTCTAATAATCACATCTAAAGCTGATTATTCTGGTAATAGCCTTAAGATATTATTTAAAAATAAATATATAAATGCAGTACTTTTCTACTAATACTAGTTTTTAATCTCTTCTTGTTTCTATGAAGTCTGAATGAGATTTTCAAAATTGAATAATAATTTGATCCGTTAATCTTTTGAAGCTAGTAATTTTATTTTCCCCTCTTTGCAGTCTCTGAGGCTCGCAAATGAATAGAGCTTCATTACTGGAGTCTGCATTTAATAACCATTATCCATTATCTTGTAATTAAGACTCCCTGTAACGAATCATGAGGACAATGCAAAAATACATAGTACATTTCTTTAATGAACTGGAAAATGTTCATCTTGTTCTATTTAGTAATGAGTTGCTGAATAGTCGTTAAATCCACTGGAGAATAGAGCTAGATGGATTTTGAAGACTATCTTGAGTTTGTGGCTAATCTATTAGAATTAAAATTTCATCTTCTATTTTTATCAACAGCTGATTAGAAGTCATTCTGTTTGACCAAATTGATTAGAAGACCATATACAAGGGCAGCTGTTGTTTAATGAAAGTTTTTAATGAAACTGTACCATAGAGACTTGTAATTATAAGACTTATAAAAGCTTTGACTTACCTTATACTAGAAAAAAATGAAAAGTATTGCACTGAAGGACTTTAAGCACTACATTTCAAAAGGGAAATTAAAAATACCATTTGGCAATGTTAAAGTTTCACTTCCACTATTATTTGTTTTAGCATGACTATTGGATGTCCATAGTGCATCTCTGACAGGGAGTAGCTCCAAAGTCGTAACTCAGCTGTCTTTCATATGTGCACAGTTCTTTGCAAAGCTCAATAACTATTAATTGCCTCTTTTTCATATTGCACCTTCTCTGGCATTAGATCTTCGTTCCTGAGTAGGCATTTCTATTTAGGAAGGGAATTGTCGTAGGCTGGTGCAATTTAAACATCAATGGGCTGAGTTAGTACCTAGACTGGAAACCTTCAGAGAAAACCTGGGTGTTACAAGGCACAATGCTAGTGATACAGTTGGATTACACATAAATTACAGGACCCGGAAACTTGCCTGGCTTTGTCCCAACTTCCCATCAGGCTGAGACCTAGCTGTGTGCCAGGCTTCATCAGAAAGATGGGGCTCCGGAGTGTGCCGCAGCACATGGTCTAGATGTGGTCAGGCAACTCTTTGCCTTTGAGCCAGGACTGAAACTTCTCTTTCTTACTCTAGAGGATGTTGTAGAGGCATCATCATTCAAAGAAGAGAAAAAACAGACCTTACGCCAGATTTGAAGTGGAAGCAGATGCAGTTCCAATTGACTTAAGTGGATGATGCACTATTGCACTGTGTTTGAATTATCCCTCTTCTCCTCCCGATTAATTTTGATAATTAATGATCCCACAGTACACCTTTTCCAAGAAGTAGGTTCCCAGGGATGAAGGATGCCCTAATGCAATTAAAGAAGTTTTGTGATTGTATTGTGTCAATGCAGGATCAGACACTGCAGACCGTTTTGCAGGGGGAGTTTGTTAGCTTTTTATAAACAGAATATAGTGTTGCAGGATTCATTTTAAGCCAACCCAGAACAGCAAGTGTATATAAAACCACTATACATGAATTCAGGACATACAGTAGGACAGGACAGTAGTGTACACAAATGAGAAAGCAGAAAAAAAAAAAAAAGCCAACACTAACTCTGCTTCTTTAAATAGCACAGATGCTTTTGACCTTGTTTTTGCATTGTATCAGTCCATGGCTTTAAATAGAGTAAACTGCAATATTACAATTGCAAAATACATAAGAAAGGAGTTTTTCTTCTGTTTACAGTATCATACAGCTGATTTCATAAATACACGTGGGATTTCTTTCTTTTCACCTTAAAGAGCTGTGGGAGATAGGTTACCTGACTGTCAAATGTGAGACTAAATGGATGCAAAGTTAAATTAAAAACCTGATGAAAATTTGTTTTTATTCAAAAAGTCCTTGTGGTAATATAAAAATGTTGATTCATATGCAAACATTTTTCAGAGAAAATCATCTGCCTTATTGTGATTAATTCCTATTACATGTGTATGTTTGCATATATATATATACACATATGTATATATAGATATACATATATACACACACACACATATATATGAGTGTCCATACACGAACATACAATATACAGGAATGTCTTGAAGAGATTGTTGGTCTGATAGCTGGAGCAAAGAATTAAGTGCTGAGGTGCTCATTTGGCCCCCAGGACATCTTAATTGCTCTGAAATATAGCGGGTACCTTAGTCTCCTGTTTTAGCCTCAGCCACAGTAGAGTTAATACCAGCACCGCAGGGGCAGGTAAAGGAAAACTTCGGAATTATTGTAAGATGTGAGGACATACTTGGCATGAACTGTATATGCACAGCATTGTTGTTATTCTGAAACTACAGTAAAGCTTTTTACTTCCTTTAAGGTTCTGATTTCATAAAGACGTCTACAGGAAAAGAAGTTGAAAATGCTACCCTTCCAGTCGGAGTAATCATGATGCGAGCCATTAGGGATTTCTACTGGCAAACTGGCAACAAGGTAATTCTTGCTACCTTTCTAAAGATCAACGAAACAGATTTATTCAGAAGGAAACAAGACTAATAGTAGTTTCAAAATACAGAGCATATAAATCCACATGTGTTAGCTTCTGTGATAATATGAGCAATAGGTAGTGGGACTTCTCTCTCACATTCCTCTTTTCACTTGCTAACAATTATATAGTTTTCAAAAAAACCCACCAAGAAACCTTTTTGCCCTCCCTCCTGTGACTAGCTGTGACTTCATTCCCTAAAAGCACATGCAATCTTAATTCATCCCCTGCTGCACTTGTTTTTGAAATTTGTTTCACCATTTAAGGTGTTTAAATGGTCACCTCAATTAATGGTAATTTCCGACCTGAAGTTGACAGTGTTTGGCACAGCTCCATAAACTTCCGTGGAGCTGTACAAATTTACAGCCATTGTCCAGTGTATGTGGCTGTATTTTCTGACTTTACCCCAGGGATAAATTCTGCTTTTTTTTTCTTCCTGACTCCCTGGTCGGGAGTAAAGCAGAACCGGTGGGATTCAGCTGCCTGGGAGCAGGGACAGGGCAGGGGGAGTGTTACATCCTGGGACACCCCATGTGTCCCTCAGGTCACGGTCATGCCATGTCAGTGGAGGTGGGCAGTAGTGAGGAGCTTAGGGCAGACCCTGTGATGGGCTGCCTGTGTGTCCATCTGTGCACCAGAGAAGAAAGAAGTTATCAGAGGAAGCCTTAAGCCCCTTTTGCATCTGCTGTATCCTTGGACAACTGGGAACCTGCCATTTAGACCCAGTGCAGGTGTTTGGCAGTGGTCTCTCTCCGTGCCTATGCCCTGGGGGAAGGACAGCATGTCGATAACTAAGATGCTCTTCCCGTTTCTGGGGACCTCTCCAGCTGGTCCTTCTGCAGGCAGCTGTTGGCGGTGTGATGTTAGGGCATGGTATAAGCAGTGGGATGGAGTCTGAGCTGGCTTTGGTGGGTGCTGAAGCTCATGGAGCATGTGACAGCAGGTGAGATGCGCCTCCATCTGCTTTCCATGGTAGTCTAGACGAGGCCAGTGTGGACCCCTGGGCCATTTCCCACTCCTCCGTTCCCCAGCCTGCATCTGCCTGTAACGCACAGCAGCTCCAGAAGCTCCCATAGACTTGCTTGTGTGGGAACAGCATTGCTGCCAGCCTCAGGAAGGTCCCTCAGACCAGGTGCCTCCCCTCAGCACGTGTGCGGGCTATACAAGCTATGTGCCAAAGGTGAGGCTTTGCTACATTAACACAAGCTTTGTAGATATAATTGGTAATAAATGTTGAATTTACCTTTTGCTTTAAAAGAACGCATTCATGGTATAAATGTATTATTGAGTCCTTATGTCTGTGTGCACACGTGTGAGTGAATTAGATGTAAACTGACTTTATATGCTTTTATTAACTGAAGACAATATTATCAGTGATGAGATTTCTAAACGGTTTCTTTAACAATCTAATTTTGCTGCTGTAGAGATGCTTTCTAGCAAGGCGTTGCCTGGGAAAAACAGGTTAATGCAGAAATTAAACTTCTTCAAGAAAAGGAACAAGTTGCAGAGTAACATTTATTGAATGATAAGCTGTGGTGGTGATATGAAAAGTGTGCAATATAATGGGAAATAATCTTTTCCTGTCATTATTGAAGGGCATACATAAATTGGTTTTTCTGTTGGGAAAACCCCCAATCCAGAAAAACTTATTACTTTTAATAATATAAGGTGAAGAGAAAATTCTTGAGGAAATGAACTTATTAAGCAAAATAATGAAATGCTGTGAAACAGCAGGAAGGTGGTAGCTGGACTTCATACTGCTCTTGAATTAAATGACACCCCCTCCTCGCCTTTTTGCATTTTTATGGTAGTCAGATGTGCCATTTGGAAAGCTGGTAAATCGAAGAGAGGAGAAGCTTGTCTTTGTCAGCTTTTTTGCAAAGAAAAGAGCTTTCAGCATTTGCTTAAAGGGGAAGATGGTGTTTTTTATTATTTTATTAACTGAGTTTTACTTGGTTTTGCTACAAATTATCTGAAAGAGCTGTAATATTTGCAGGAAGAAATATAAATGTGAATTTGATTAGAATTTCTCTTCCTGAGGGAAAACACATTCATACTATTTTCATTTATTGTCTAGAAGATGCTTTTCCAGTTGCTGTGGTTTAAATTCCTTTTGGAAATCTAATGTTAACAGATGCATGCATACACTCACACATCCATCCATCCATCCACATAAACACAGTCTTTGTGTTTTGAATTTATCAAGCTCTTCCTGTTATTATTCTTTATAATTTTATTGGAAATATACTGTTATCAGAATGCTTCAGTGTGAGAGAAGGATTTATTCTATGTTTGTTTTTCCTGAAATCACTATAAAAATTACCAAACATATTTAAATGACAGATGATACTTTTTGATTCTACTAAAATATCTAGAAGATACAAAGAAGTCTTTAAGGCAGTGAGGTTTCAGGAGTGTATGCACAGAAATCAGAATGATAATTCTTGCAGAAGGAGGCTAAAGGGAAAGGACTACCCAAGATAAAGATTTATGGTGGAGGGAAATATAAAAAGAATCATTATGTGCTGCTACACAGATGGTTCAGATTTTCCTGATATATGATGCAGCAACACTTGTTGCCAATTCTCCTTGTTTTCCAAGGATTTATTAAACTGCTGCACGCAATTTTTAAACAGGCATTTGATAGCTTTGTGTCACAAGCTCTGTCTCAGAATGAGATGTGTTTAAATGGCATGTGACCAAAAGACTGGCATTAGGGGGTACCTGTTGAGTCACCTCGTTGCTGGTTCTGCACGGGAGGTTGGATCATAGACTCCAGAATGTGTTTCCCTAAAGACAGGTATTTCCTGGCATGTGTGTCCTGAGGCACACGGCAGTTCATCTGACCAAATATGACACCCATCTCTTATCAAGGGACTGAAAGTATATCCAGCATGTGGTGGGAGAGAAGTTTTACGGTTCCTGGGAAGCACAAAACTTTCCATTTTTGGTGAAGTCAGATCCAATTCAATTCCCACCTGGAAAATAGTTCACAAAGTCAGCAAATGTACCATTTGGGTGTATTAATTTTAGTGAAAAAGCACTAAATAGATTTGCATTTACAGCCCCAATCATGTATAACTATTATGCACAGGCTTTTTATAAAGTACAATCATCTCTCGCTGCTTGCTACACGAGTCCAGTCACATCCCATGTTTTATTTCAGCATCTTTTATGTTATATAATTGCATGCATGTTTGTTGTTGTAAGTTTGGAACTAGATTGCAACACAAGCAGTAGGTTATACTCAGATATCCCAGGTTCTGCCTAAATCCCTTGGCCTAATATTTGCTATTGGCAAAGTCTTCTCTTGGACCTTGAAACCAGCTCCCAACGTTTAGTGAAGTGGGGTCTAAAGTGTTACTTCCCCACTTGCTGTTGCTCACGACAGCAAGGAGCTGGGGATTGGAGAGAGAATGGGTAATTCAGAACAGCGCAGGATGAAAATTTTATCTTTCGCAGCGCTGACTGAGGCTTGATGGCTCTTAGTGCTAGTCCAGACTTTATAGTGTTTACAGTCAGATACTCACTCAGAATAGAGTTTGTTATATACATCTCAGAGATTTTTAGGCTGCAGGTGCACAAATGTTAGTTGCTCTTCTAGGGACAATAATCACTGAAAATAAATGTATTCCACTTTTTTCTTTATAAAGGTTGGATTTAAACCAGCTGGGGGCATTCGGACAGCAAAAGAAGCTATTACTTGGCTTATGCTAGTAAAGGAGGAGCTAGGAGTGGAGTGGCTAAAACCAGAGCTCTTTCGCCTGGGTGCCAGTAGTTTGTTGGAAGATATTGAGAAACAGGTCAGTTATTAACAGTTTTCATCTTGGTGGAGAGAAAAAGTTATCTTTCTGCATGTGCTGACTTACTGTTTTTGCAGAATATATTTTTTGTCCTGTTTGAAAGATAATGAAACATACATCTAATTTGTTATTTATGACAAGTTCACTTCCAGCCCAGTGTTTCTTTAAATTTGGCCTGTCGTTACGGGGAGGCATCCAGGACTCCGGTGTTGCAGACAGCTTGCAATTGCCTGGGCCAGGCTCACAAATGCAGTGAGCAAAGAGGCTCGACTGGTACATATACAGGGTCTTTTGCAAAGGGATGGTAGTGTGCTCACCTGCACTCCTAGCTGTTGGCACTTCAGCTGATCCTCAGAGTACCTTGCAGACCCTCCACATCACTGTGCTGCAACTGTTCCCCTTGTATGTCCATGCTATGGAGAAAATCATGTCTCACTCTACATATAATACTGCTGATTGATAGAAAAGTTTCACATACTGACTGTTTCCTGGGGAAAGAAAAGCAATTGCATCCCTCAAAGCCTCATTTTTCTAATTGCTTTTGTTTTTGTGCAGTCTCGTCACAGTGTTACCTGGCAGACAAACAGTGTATGAGTTGCAATTGCAGTGGCAACATGTAGTTCCCAATAGGAAGAATGGTTCTGACCTGTCTACCTGTGACCTACCTCACCAGAATCTATCCCTGAAGGATACAGCAGAGATGAACAAATTGTAGTGTCCTAAGAAGTACTAAACCATTAGGGCTGCTGAACTTCACTTCAATGTTCATTAAGCCCAGGAGATTAGATGGTATTAGCTCCAAGCAAGAAAAAAGTATGCGAGTCCTTGTACTGTTGCTGCTGGTGGGAGGACACAAGATGTAAAGGGTTTGGGTGGAAAGAAAGCATCAGTCTGTTCCCTTTCCCCACCTTCCCTAGCATCTGAAAGACTGACACATCTTAAGAAATACAGAACAGCTGAAAGATGTCAGGTGAATATTCATGACTGTTGAAAACGCGGGTTTCCCTCTTGCAACGAGAATAATAACTGGCTTGGTTCACTACTGGACTGTCTCTGCCTCGCTCTTGACCTAAAATCATGTCCCTGGTCTTGACAAGGCAGCTTGAGATTTCCTGTCGCCACTGCCATCGCTGCTGAGTCTCACAAGACAGCCAGTGAGTGTGGCACTACTTGTTCTGGTTTCTGAGGGGTGTGATGCTTTCACCTCCTGAGGATTGCACCAAACTCCCAGTCATGATCAAAACTCTGCTGTAATGGGGCATCTGAAAACATAGAAGATAAAATGCCCCAGTCAAGCAGGTTTATACCAAAACAGAGAAAATGGGGAGATCCCCCAAGTCAGTAGAGTTAAAAGAAATGTTTTGAAAGGAACCATATAAAAGCATAAACCGTATTGGATACTTTGAATATTAGAAGTAAGACTGAAATCATCAAAATCAAATTACAATGAGAGTACAGCGCTGTCTTCTACCTGGCTCTTTTTGAAAGCTTAGTTAAAAGCAACAAGAATCTTGTTGCTTCAAGCAAACCAACAAGACCCCTCAGTTCAGATCCTATGAACAAGAATAAAAAGGTAATATTGCATTATTTTTATATGTACACATACACAAACAGATATCCATCATCTTCATCTGATGCACCTTTAAGTTGTTACTTTCTTAACACTTCTAAATTTATAGTCATATATAAGTCCATCATAATTTTTCTTTTTTCTTGCAGATTTTCCACCATGTGACTGGCAATTACCCAGTGTACCATGACCTACCAATGGCTTAAGCACAAAATCAACTCAAGATTACTTTTTATAAAAGAGATCTTTAAGAAAATAACACTCACATCTTCTGACAAGCAAGTGCATATGATAGAATTAAAGGGCTAATTCTCCCTTCTTCATATTTTATAGTATTTAAAAATATGCTCAAGTCTGCCAGTTGTGCTTGATCCAAAAGTAGAAAAAATGATAATTCTGAAATAGTTAAATAGTTAATACATACAGATTTGCAAAGTTAATCTTGCAAAGTCTTTCTCAGACCAGCATGAAAAGCTTATTAATGGCAACACTGAAATACTATGAAAAATATTTAAGTGGCCTGGTAACACTTTGCAGTTGCAGAATATGAAATATCTCTGCAATGTTTCAGATGGCTAATTAAGAGCTACAGCTCTTGGAACAGCTTTCCGTTCACCTCAGACTAAATCTTCTGCCACAGATATGTTGCACTATTAATTGTTATGTTGATTCAGTTTCAAGCATTGTAACCTGAAAAAATGAAACTTGGCTCTTACTTTCTTTTATAAAATGCCTTTGTAGCAAAACCCTTTTTTTTGTATTTCTTTTTCCCAAACTTGGGCACAGACATCCATATTTAGACCCTTGAATAAAGGTGGCTTGATTTCTAGAACAGCTGAGTACCCACAGTTGCTCCTGAAGTTAATGGGAGCTCTGGGTGATCAGAACAACTGAAAATCAAGCAACCTCTATATAGGTGCTTAACTATGCATTCAGGGCCCTATTTTTAAGCATTTCACTCTTAAAATTTTAGTCTAACTTGCTTGGAAGCTCCCATTCCTGTCTCCACTCATTTTTAAACACATTCATGTAAATCTTTCCATTTTAATATAGGGGTTTTTGACTGTCAGTTTGCAGGTGTCACTGCTATACTGGCTGAACTTCAACTTTGCCATCTAAAAACAACTCTAATTTAAAAGGTGATCTGAATTGTGTCCTACACAGAGTTCTCCCTGTTCTTTTACATCCTTAATGTAAGAAGTACTTTCTTCAGAGCACATTAATAATACCTAAATCATCAACACCTTTTGATTATCAGACTGCAGCTAGTAGATTCGTTATTTCAGAACTGCATTCTACTCACTAATCAGAGTTGTACTAAAAACTTAATTATCTTATCATCATGACTAGTCTCACTGACTTAAGTAGGTCTCATTAGGGAAGTAAGAGAAGGAGGATTTTGCTGTAAATCAAGCTACAAGGTACATTTATTACAAAGTGATCCTTGCTTCATAAAGATAATAATTCAGTTAGTTATTTATCTGGTTAAACCATCTGAATTGCTAGTGCTCTGCAAAACATATTGGAAAGATAGGAAAGCTGAAATGGGAAAAGAAATTAGAGAATACAGCATATACAGAAAACATAATCCTATATGCAATGCTTGGTACTAAAAATGTGCTTTAATTTCCTGGGAAGTAGTTCATACAAGGCTTTCTGGCTTTTTCTGGTTTAGGTCTCAATATACAAAATTAGGGCTCAGTAGACAAAGCTGTGACAATATTTTCACACATTTGTTTTTATGGAAAGTGGCCCTTTTTGCCACAGATTTTCTTTCTGATCTCACTGCAAGTTTCTTGAAGGAAAAATCCAGTGCGTGCTTGCCTATTTAGGCTAAAATTCTACTTCTGAAATTTCAGAAATAGAGAACCTATTATATGAAGTCATCTCACATTTTGCCTGTCAAGTTGACCCTCTGCCATACCATCTCAGCAAGTTCCCACTGGATTTTGCTCCTGTTTAGTTCTAGCCACATAAATGTTTAGAGTGCCTTTAATACTTTGCTGTAAGAGATTCACCTCACTTGCAAAGTTTTTTTTTTTTTTTTTTTTTTTCCAGTTTCCAGGCTATCTAGGCAATGTGTCTGGGAGAGATTTTTCTTTCGTTGGTTCTCTTTTGGACATTTTGTGAGAATCTAGAAGCTATTTTAGAGATGCTTCAGTCTCTTGATGAAAGGTTATATTTAGGTTCTTAAAATTAACGAAGGTCCAGCTTTGCCACCTTAACTATTTAACATGAATACCTTTACTTGAGAACCAGCTTCACCGACTTCCTGGGAGCTATGTGTGGATTGATGAATTGTGTACATTTCTGGTGATGCCCCCTCATCTTGATGGGCACCTGTGCTGTTGCTGGTTGGTTTGCTTCAGTAGGAAGCAGAGTGAGAGATTAAGCTAGGTTTAAAAGATGCGCAGCCCTTCCAAAAAGTCTAAGATATCCACTTCCCTTTTTAGTGAACGGTACAAACATACCAATTTTAAATACTGTGCAACTCCAAGACAACCAGTGCATTGGAAGAAGCTGGACTCCTAGGAAAGCAGTCTCCCCACATTTTAAGCACTGATGTGTTGAAACCTGTGATTTTTTTGAAAAAAGTGTCAAAGTAAAGCTGATTCAAAAGATGACTCTGAGGGGTTTTTTTGGTTTGGTTTGGTTTTGGGTCTTTTTTTTTTTTTTTTTTGAGGAATAAGCAGACTGCTCAGTGTTATGTTGTGACCAGTTTTCCTTGGCTGTTGACTCCTCTGTGGCTCAGGTAGGTTGTATCCATACAGTCTGTGGACGTGAACCCCGAATTTGATCCAGCTGCTCATTCCTCACTTCTCCTACGGAAGATAACATGGGGGAGCAGCAAGGGCGGGCACCAGCAGCGGGGTCCAGCGGTCATCCCAGGAACAGCCAGGGAATGAACCAGGGGTTGTCCAGGGAGCCCAGTCAGGGCAGTGGGAGATGGAGCCAGACGTGGGGCTAGGGACAAGTTCCAGCACACCTCCCAGGGGTCCATCCAGGGGATGAGGTGCCCCAGCAGAAGTCCAGCGTCCATCTGGGAAGTAGAGCCAGACACGGGCTGGAGCCCAGCACCGCTGGGGCATTGTGGGGCCAGGACTGATGACCCCGTGCTGGGCTGAAATGGGGAAGAGAATCAAGTAAGAAACTGCAAATCTAGAAGATTCTGTATCAACATATTTAGAAGAGGAGGGAATTGTGAAAAAGAGGTTCAGCTTCTATTTTCATGGCTTGTAGGAAACAAAAAGATAAATAGTAATTATATGTGAAGTGTACATATGAGCTGGAGCAAGTAATACTTTGATATCTTTATTTCATCAGTATTACAAGTTTGTTCATTCATTCCCTTTCTGAATCAGAGAACACACATTATATACCATAGCACATGCTACTGAGACAGAAGAAATGATCTTTTAATTTTATTTTGCTCAGTTAGAACTTTGGCTCTTTGCCTCCCCTGGGAAAAATGCAGCAAGTTGTATCCAAATCTTGGTGAGCTTTTGCTGAAATTACCAGTGCTGACATCTGGATGATATATAGAGTGTGTAGTAGGAGTAGAAGGAGGGAATTACTTTTAATTAGATTCAACCTGCCCAGGAGAGAAAGACAGAGAAATGTCCATCTGGTCAGTTCTTATTTACTAGGGCAGCCAAGGATAAGAATATTCTTACTATGCAAAGACACAGTAGGTAAAATTACCAATTGGACATTTTTATTAAACTCCTTGAGAGTCTGAACTATGCTAATTTAAACAGTGGTGAGACTTAGAAAAAAGTTTCAAAAAAGTTGCAGACTGCACTCCCTAAAGGCAAGTGTAAGGAAGCAAGTGATGGGTGACCATCAAATCCAAACCAGTTGTGTTGCGGAGACCCTATCTCTGTTCTAGACAATTTACAGATCCTTCCCTTTCTGGGAAGACCTACAGTAACTGCTTACTGAGGAAAAAGTGTGACAAAGTTGTTTTAATATCCTTTAATGAAGTTTAACACTGATGCAAGAAGGAGTGCCAACAAGATGCTCCAACCATTCCTAATGAGTCTAGTGATTTTAAGGGGCTCTGTTTTGAGCACTGGGGACATCTTGTGGATTTTTAATTCTCAGAAATTGCAGAAAAAGCTCATATTCTGGAAGCAAAGCTTTCCTGAGGCATAACAGTTTCAGATCTCCAAGATTACAAGGGGCATTTGAAAACACTGAATTGTAAGAGCATCAATTTAAAGTTGCTTCCTTAGTTGAGATGAAAACAAAGGATTTTCTAAAAAAGAGAAGGGAGCTTTGTAGGCCCAGCTGGAGAGATTAATGTAGTTTTCATATGGTACAATGTTGTATAAAATGAAAACCAAAATGCATGATGGCTTCCCTAAGAAAAAAAAAGTGAAACCTCTATAAACTCTTTTTTTCCACTTCATTAATGGCATGAGATCTGTTTTTATTCAAAGACTTAAAAAATTATCACCTGCTTACTATTTGTATCCAACAAACAAGCAAAGCAACCAACCAGTTTAYTCTCCATGGCTCAGCCAAGGTCAGTTCCCATGCAGTGACAAAGATGGTTTGGTTAAGGGTTCCCATCACTGCCACAGCTGGAGATCCAGTGCCCTAGAGGGGGTGCCAGCAAGGCACCATGCCTGCTCATGCCTACAGGCACTGAGCTAGCTGGTTCAGTAGGGAAGGCGTCACTCCAGTAAGGGTGTAAACCTGCATTGCTGGCAAAATACAGAGTTGTCCCCCAAAGAGTAGCACTGCTCTAGTAGGAGCCACACCAGATGTAGTTTTTCTGCTCAGAAGCAGCAGGAAAGCGAGTGGGGAGGTACGGCACAGGGCCTGCAGCCCTGCGGGGGGGGGGGATGTACAGAGGGGCTGTGGTTGCATCCGAATCCCAGCATTCCTCAAGGGCCGCTGCGTTGTCTGTTCCCAGTGCAATAAAACAGGTGTGACGTCGGGACTTTAGTTATGACTAGTGTGCAGATCAGGCCTGCAGTCTTATGGATTGATAAGTTGCCCCATGGTTGTCAGGGCAGCTGCATAAGTGGAAGGTGCAAAAACTGTCTTTAGCAATTACTGGTCCATCGAGAATAATTTTTTTTCTCTAACACTCAGAATTTAGCAACCAGCTTCCGAGGAGAAGCTGGAGAATGTATGTTCTCCATGATTTAATTTAATTACGTATAAGTTGATTAAGGATGTTATCTTCATTTCCAGAGGAGCAGAAACCTTCAGTCGGCATCATGTCAGGGCCCTGACTGAAGGCTGGCATGTCTCACCATTGGCTGGTTTCTGCAGTGTTCGACAGAGTCTTGGGCTTTCATCAAAGCACAGGCACCATCTGACCAGGATATGATTTCTTGTTCTGACTTATTTAAGGGCCTGAACTGAACTAGAACAAAGAATGAATATTCAGGCTCGGAGCAATAAATGCTTTGTATTTGGGCTGGCACAAATCTGTCCAGCTCCAAACATGTAAATGCGATCATCCCATCTGATAGYGGTTGTAACAAGGCATCTGGAAGGTTAGTGACAGGGCGACATAGGTAAAACCAGAGGGGTAAAAAGAGAAGTTGCGAGGCATGAGAAAGATGATTGCCGCCACTGTTATTGCTTCACAGAAATATAATCTTTTGTGATCTCTTTGGAACAGGAGGTAAATAATAAAACACAAGGGAGGGAAAAAATTAAAATAAATGTAGTGTATGAGTGCATGTTAAAACAGATGTCAGATTAAAAATGACTGAAAAGGAAATTCTACTGTAGGGGAAAACTGCTTTTTCCTTCAACATTTTATATTCCACCTTCATTAGGCAGAAAGTAAAAGAGCTGCAAAGGAAAAGGGGAACTTTTGTTGTTTCCCTCTGAACGTTAAGAGAAGCCTAATGTGAGTGCAGGGGGGATGTGCTGCGGAGCACGGTGCTGGAGCAAGTCTCAGGGTGAATCCCAGAAGTGGCAGGGATGTTAAACAGATGCACTGTGTGTGCCGAGCTCTGGGACCTGGAGCTTTAAACCTGCAGCACAGCGTATCCAGGTAGTTTCATCTTCTCCATCCTCCCTTCAGTCCCTTCAGGGTTGATCGGTCTTCTAATGTTTTAAAAAAATAAACCCTGCAATCTGGTAGGATCACATTATCCTGTAATTCCCCTCTAACTACAGATCTAAGCACCAGGGACTTCATTCTAGTTTCTTCAATACTTTTAAATGGACTATTTCAGCGTTTGATGACAGCAGAAGCAGGGAACATCTACACAAACAGGTATTTTTTCCTCCTCATGGCAGTCAGGCCACACTGATCTTTGGAGATGACAAGTATCCACAAAAATACTGCTTCTAGTCTGTAAAACAGTGTCACCTGGGGCTCTTCTGCTAATTGTGGCTCATAATGATTGTTCGAAAATCATAGTCTGAAAAATAACCAGGCCGGCACCTGCTTAAAAGTCAAGAAGCTTTAGATAAATGCCCTGAAGACGTGCCGAAGCTGGACYGTGAACTACTACGTTTTTTGGAGTGCTAGCATGGGTATAGCGTGGCTTGTTCAGATTAGTTGATGAAATAAAGGTAATCTTTATATGGTTTCCTCCTTTAATCCTGAGTGTGGGATGGAGGTTTTTTTTTTTTTTTAAAAAAAGCACATTTCTTTATGACTAATGCCTCAGCTTACAGGACGAGTCTCCTGACTACTTAAAAATGAGAGACATCTTTGGCTAATGTTACAATGTGAATGTCCAATGGGATCTAGAGAGGACATATTCCTACAGTGTTTGAGAAATACCATTACTTTTCCCTACTGTTATCTTGAATGCATTCCCACAATTCCTACTTCTTTCAGGCACTTAAGCTAACTAGGAGACAGTGGAGACAAAAGTAAAAGGCATCCTAAAGAGGTATCTCCAGCAGCTTGAAGGCCAAGTTGTTTCACAGTCCCCTAAACTTTTCTTGGACTTGTCCTGAAAATGCCAAACCCAAAACAGAGTGCCTCTAATGAGAAACTGATGAGCCGRAGCAGCTTGACATTAATGCTGTTTTAGGCTTTGCCAGAGAGAAAGGAGCAGAAGTAACCTGAAGTAGATCCACCTAGCCAGGCAGGGTTTAATAAATGTTTGCGATGTATGAGACTACTGTATTTGTTATGGGTATTGTATTAGAATATAATCGAATAAGACTGTATAAGTGAAGTGATGTTTTCAGAGAAGAGCGCTAAGTATCAAGGGCCATTAACTGGCCCCATACCACCTCTGCCCACAGCCATAATGAGCCTGGCTCTCAGTGACCCCAGGAAAAAAGCACTGAAGGCCACAGTAGCGGTCGCTGCCCTGAGCATGCAGGGATTGGAGGTGCTGAGCCCAAAGCCTCCAGGAGGTTTCACCTGCATTCGTTCTCCTAATCTGATTCACATAATCCCCCACCCCACCCCCTGATTCTCACTGAAAAGAAAACTCATGACCTTCTGCTCAAAATAAATAAATGAATAAATCAAAGTCTCTTCACCTACAGGAAAATATCTGTCTGCTCTTAATTAAATATATGCTTTCAGAACTGCCTCCTCCAGGGCAAATTTCTTTGTTAAGTGTTAATTCCATTTCATTTTCTTGATCATTTCTGACATTTTCTCCATTAGAGGGCTGTAGAGCAGTATGTTACAGTATTTTTGAACACAACAGGATTTAAACTTGTATATGTACTTTGGGCCTAATTTCCTGCCATATAGCTCTCCTGAACTCAATGGGGTGTAAAACTGGCGCAACACACTGAGAAAAAAAATGTACAGCACCTTAGAATATATCAGTGCTTAGGGTTTTGCTGACAACATTAAGAAACTGAGAGATCCTAAGACAGAATTTTAAATACACGTGTGACAGGTAAGGCAGATGAGTAAGTTATTGCTACTTGTATGTTTGAACACACTGTAATTGGTCAGTAGGGTATGTTTTCAGGAAAGAGTAGTGAAGTGCATGAGCAAAGCACAAGTAAAGCTTTAAATCCTTCCTTAGAAACCGCATTTATTATAGGCAGAGGCTAGGCTCTCTAACACTTACAAGAATCGTAACTGTTATATTCTTCATTATGCCCCATTTTCATTAATTTGTGGCTTTGGCAAGCTAATTGCTTGGGCTGAAATTGTTTAGGTGTATGTCTTCTTAGCTGAACTTTTTTYCTAACTGAAAAAAAAATCAGAAAATAAAGCTGAACAAAAATATGGAGTGGGTTGGGGTTTTTCAGCCAACAGTGGAAAATATTGGTGATTGCACTCCATTAAATTCCTGCACTGCAGAGCGTGGACCTGAAACATGGCAAGGGGGAGAATGGCCCCTATGCTCGACACCTGCCTTCAGGTGTGTCCAGATAATGTGACCCTGAGGGTGGAGAGAAAAAAAGATCAGTTTATAGGTGCTCACCAGACTTTAGCTTAGCACTAAACAAGACTTTAGCAACTCTGCAGAGACTCTTTAGAGTGTGCTCAACCTTTCAAGATGCCACAGAAAACCAGAAACTGGACCTGGCGGCCCAACAAGAAGTAGGTGAGCTGGACAAGGAGAGGAGAGTGTGATCCCATGAGAGAAATGGTGCCTGGTCAGGAAGACGGGATACTGAGACCAAAAGAAAATGGTTCACAGACCTGATCTCCCGTCTAAGAATTTCATCTCGGGAAGGGCCAGAAGGGAGACAGACAGTCCAGAGGACAACATTAGCACTGAAAAAACTGCATTTACGGACTTTGAGCTATGGTGGCATGGGCAAACCTCAGTGTTTCCTCCTTGTTGTGCGTTATGTGAATTAAATTCACCTGAGTAATTAACCTACTGAGGAAGGGATTGGGTTTTGTTCTGCTTTGGCACAGCACTTGCCGCAATCATGTAATGGTTCATGAGTAGCGCTCTTACCTGTCACAGTAATGCAAACATGAACTAGTACATGCAAGGGAGTCTATAACAGAACAGAAGTGGGAATTCTAACAACAGAGGAGAACTGTTTAACACAAAAATGCTAGGATACTATCGGGTGCACCAGCAAAAATAAAAAAGGCAATATTTAGGATGAGTGCTAACAAGTCTTCCCATAAGCAGTTACGCTAGGCTGTTTGGCAGCCTGCTGGGGCAGCAACAGAAGCCCCTCAGCTGGGACCCGACTGAACACTAGGCAGATTTGCTGTGTGGTCTGATGGGTCTGCTCTGGCCCTAGCTTCTGTGATTCTTCACAGCCTTCCCCAAAAGCCAGCACAAAGGAGTTTCTCAAAAGGYGCCATACATATTCATGCACATTTCTTGAGCCGAGAACTATGAAAAGAAATCAAGTAGTTCTCATCCATGAACTAAAATTGAGAGTACGCTCTAATCCAAAAGGATACCAGCTTGCAGAGTGGTGTATGAAAATCTTATAAAGCTCTGCAACACTCCATAAATAATTTTCAAACAAGAAGCTTTTTGTTTCAGTGATGGCAATACTAGAAAGGAAAAATGGCAAATACGAGTCAAAAAAAGTCTGAAACAGTCTTTGCTCTATACTGATGGTAACTTTAATCAGTGTAAGCATTACACATACAGTTATCAGTCATTTATTAGAAAATGCAAATGATCATTGCAGAGGTTTAGATTAATGCATACTAAAATCTGGTATCTTGCCAACGGTACACCATGTGATGGGCAAACCATGGAATAAACACTCTAGCATGTCAGTGTGTTATAAATCCTACAAATGAAAGAAATTAAAAAGCCAGGAAAAAATTTGAAAATGATTTATGATTGGGGATGCACTTAGGTTTTATTGTCATAAGAATGTCTCCTTTCACATCCTTACAGTGAGAGAACCACTCAACTTTGTGCTGAATTCCTCAGGATACCCCTGACTACATGAGGTGTGGAGGTGAGAGCAACAGAAAGATGCTGACTGCTTTTTGGGGTATGTGCATCTTAGCAGGACTCGGCTGGCTCTGAGGGTTAGCTTTGCAYAGCCCGAGGGTGAGAGAACTGCAAATCGATTCTGACATTTTAAGTATGTGAAAAGACACTATTTTTTTTTCTTTTACAGCTATACCATAACCAGCTCCTAAGTGCACATATAAACATTTTATAACATGGATTTGGAATAACACTTGAAAAATAACTGTATGAATAGTTCTTAAGCAGAAGGTATTCTTATCAAAATAGCAGTCTGTTGCAAGTCAGCCCTTTGCTCTGTATGTAAAAGATAAAACAGTATCTGTCAGTGCACTTCTAGTGCAAATTTTGCTAAGCATTTTACTAAAATACAATCTTAGTACTAATATAAATATTTTCCTTAAACAAAAAGTGAATTCACTAGAATTGAAAGGCAAAARATTTTGGATTCCAGGCACAACAGTCTGCTGTCTATCTAAAAAACAGCAGCGACAACGTGAGTGAAGGCTTGGATAGCTTGGATATGGGCAAGACACTTTATTCTGCTCCAAGCCAGTGATACCACAGGCTGTGGATACAGACCTAGCTGCAGCGCTGCTGCCTTCCTAGTTCCTCCTTGGCTATGCTGTCAGGTGCTTGGCCTTGTGCCTCTCCTTCTGGGATGGCATTGCCATTCCCACCCCAGTGTCCCGCAAAGCATTGCGTGTGTCATGTGCAGGTACCCAGCAGGTCTAGCTGGTTTCAACATCTGCAGATCTTCACACTAGCAGTGGATACCACTCAGATTAGTAAAGGCTCGCTGATCGTTACTGTTTATGGCCACAGCTGGAACAAAACTTTAAAAACGTAGTGTACATGGGTGATTACTTTACTAAAAGGCTTACACATCTCCCACTGTTGCCTGTCTTCTTTAGCTGATTGTGGATACCTGTATCGATCTAAAATAGTGCCTCTACAGCAAATGTTTCCACAGCTGATGCTTTCTTAGGAAGGGTTAATTTTGAATCTAGCTATTGATCCTTCTGCAGTTCCCAGTCCTGGGGCAGCATAGCAGAACAACTTTAATAACTTGGTTGGAGGCAGGCTCTTCAAAGCCAGCAATTCAGGAGCTGGCTTATAATATCCTGCAAGTGTTTGCTGAAAGTGACTTTTCTTTTGCTGTCCTTTAAACTCCTGCAAGCTTCTTTCACCCTTTTTGAGGGATCCACACAGCCCCACCTGGGCAAAATGGCCAGGAGAGCAACAACTGATAAGATAAAAGTGTGAGTGTAGTGCATGTGAACAGGGCAACCCAAAACATTTGTTTGCCTAAAATCCAATAACGCTAAAGAGAAAGTTGCCCATCATCAGCTGGATTCACTAGTAACTAGGGAATTACCAAGGGACGTGTGAAGAAAAGAAGGTGTCAGCTTGAAAGGATGCATAAATGATGCWTGAAAATTTGTAACAGCAGGAGAGAGAGGAGGTTAACAAAGCGGCCATCAAAACCTGGGCTGACACTGCCAGCCGTTGCCTTCGTGGTGCACCACAACTCGGCCTGGGGCCGACTGAGGGTCCCCCCTGAGGTCGCCCCCATAGCTGGCACTCTGGCTAGTGGCCCCGCAGCCCAGGGTGCTGCACRGGGGGGACCCACACCTTGGAGTGCTTTTCGACCGTGTGTGGRGTGTCCTCACCCTCCTGGGGGGGCAGGTAAGTCTGTGAATATGTGTGYGGGGAAGGCATGGGATTAAAACTCTGGGGAATTAGTTATAGAAGCCATTTCTTAAATTTATATGTGTTTATTGGCATTTTGTAAGTGTCCAGTATTGTGGTTTATCTGGTGTATTGCTGATATTGACCCTGAATGTATTGTTCACTGATTGGCAGTTAATTACATGTCGTTAATAAATCAATAAGCTGCTTTAATCCTGATTTGCTTTAAACCATGGGACCTGAGCAGTTTTTCCCTGCAACAGCACCAATTTTTTCAGTCAAGTTCTTAGAAACAAACCAACAAAGCTGTAAAGTAGATATACCCAACGTTAGTACAAATCCTGCCCRTTCCAACACATGCAATAAAAGGCGTTAAGGGAGTGGTTTCCCATGGCCCCAGAAATGAGGCACACGGCTCAGTGTCCTCCAGGATAGGAACGACTCCGGATGGGAGAGGAGACCGCTGAGCTCCTCGCAGCACAGGGCGAGCGCTGTGGTTTGCCCAAGTTGTGCTGAAGGAAACYGTGGGGACTGGTGCTGGCTGGACTCAAGTGAGCACAAAGAGGGCTGAACCGCTGCAGGACTGTAGCTCAGTAACATCCACACCTCTGTACAGCTCAGGTTTTAGTTTGTTCTGTGCATTCAGTCTGTTCTCGGTAGCTCTCCCAGTTTCTCTGACAAGGCTGCCAGGCACTGGCTGTTATGACAGTGATGGGCACCTGTGGATCCCTGTTTAATAAGAACAAACCTGAGGGAGATTCTCCACCTGCAAAACAGGGCTATTCTTCATCTTTTATCATTTGGGTTGATTTAGAAATGCTAGATCACAATTTAAGCAAGGCAGATGCTGCTAGAAAGCCAAGAGGCAACAAAAAGCAATTTGATCATTAAGTTCTATTTCAGACAAGTAAAACCACTGAAGAACATTTTGGGATGGATCAGCTTCATCACAAGTTCTTTATCCTAAGGGTAGAGGAAATATTTGAAATGGTGGCCTGTGAGCCAGTTGTATGTACCACAGCAAATTGGACTGTAATCCATTAGTTCCCCCTGCTACAAGCCTAAGCGCCCCTTTTTTGACACTAGAATTTTAACTGTTAGTGTACAGAGTATCTGCGTGTGATCTCCCCACCTGAAGTCAGTATCAAAACTCCCAGGGGACCAATCTCCATTCTCCGAGAGAGATCGCACTTTCTCAGGCTGAAGGGATATACGCTTCATCTCATGGGGCCTTTTCCCCCTCTCTCTCTATTACCCACCCATCAACACTCCCACATGAAAAAGGGATGCCATCAGGCACAGTTATTAATACATAATAGACGTGCCATGTGTGATCGGCTGTGAATGTTCCAGTGTTTTATGTAATGCAGATTTAGAGATTTCATTGTAAAGCCATTTTAAACTCTGAACTAATGGGTAGTTTGGCAACAGCTTCTAAGTATGAAATCATTATTAATTCCTTTAGTACYATAATAACATTGATTTAGATGAACTCTTATAACATAGAAATTGTATAGTATTTAGCTGTAATTAACGTCCCCTAATTAGGAAGTGTTGCCAAGTAGTTTTCTCTGCTGGCTCTGTTGTACTTAAGTGCAGCTGGATGAAAATTAACCACAAAGGGAACAGCTTGTGTTTTATGTGAAGTTTGCCTTTGATTGATTAAAAAAATATTCCTTGGTACTTTATTTTATTGTCAAAAAGCGTACATTGGATTATCAATGTTATAGAAAGCCTCATAGTCCACATGCCATAAACTACACACACTCACGCACGCACACATACACATTTGTATAGTATATAAATCCAATGACCTAGATATATATTTGGAAAATTCATGGATGTATTCTGTATCAGTACCACAAGTTACTGCAATAAAATGAGTTGATTTTAATGTGGCTGTCTTTAATAAAGTCTCTAGAAATTTAAGTGGAAATTAACATTATTTAAGGTCCACTTAGAGGAAAGAGTCATGCACTGCAAACTGAGGAGCATTTGTTGATGTGAAAAATGCTGACATTTTTGGAAATTCAAATTATAAATGAAATACTGCTGTCAGTTTATTGTGCAACTTCGTAGCATATGGTGCTTCTGCTGGTGGGTGTTATTTCAAAGTTTGCAAATCACACTATGAGAGTGTCCCTCTGGTGAGCTTTTGCAACGCTTAGCAACTGTGAATCAAAAGTGACAGTACAGAGGAAGAGGGACTAAAAAAAAAATTTCTGTCTCCAAGTCGGTAGGACAAAAAGTACATGATAAGTTAATACATTTTTACTGGGGGGGGGGGTGGGGAGAAGAGGCCAACACACTAAAGCTAAAAGAGATCTAATGACTTCATTCTTGCAGAATAGTGTACAAAGTCTTCTAAAATGTTAAAAAATAAAAATACAGTTTCTCTCTCCCAGTCTCTTTAACTTTGGTATGACAAGAGAATTAAAACAACTGGCAGTTTGAACATACAATGGTTCATTTTCAAAATTAGTAACTTTGCTTCCAGACATAATGCAGCCATCTCTGAAGGTCCAGATGTTTCTTTTACCCACCTCACTTTGAAAACTGTCCATACCACTCCAAAATAGCATTTGGCATTTAAAAAGCATTGYCTATACAAGGATGTCAACACTGAGGAAAAAAGTCAGAAAAATATGTAACAGCCCAGCGGAGTGGGTTATATGAGAGGATTCCAAGTAGCCAGATACAAACCATACACCGATTAGGTAAATTTAAATAACCAAAATACTACACAACGCAACACCATGCTTTTCAAGCATCTGTCACCCTGTGACAAGTTGCATTAAGTATACACTACAGAGAAGGAAATTAAAATTTGGATTCCTTGTGATTTGATCTGACCACAACAGATATTCT
Source organism: Apteryx rowi (assembly GCF_003343035.1). Taxonomy (NCBI): domain Eukaryota; kingdom Metazoa; phylum Chordata; class Aves; order Apterygiformes; family Apterygidae; genus Apteryx; species Apteryx rowi. Next base: position 291,268 of record NW_020449530.1, on the reverse strand, counting down.
TTGTTCTGCTCTAGGTGGTGATTTTTGGTACCAGTATGGAACCATGGATGTGAGCTACAGGCCTCATCAATTTGCCAATCAGGCTTGCTAAGAATAGAAAGTGATGGAACTGTCAGTAGCTGTTCAACCACAAGCAATTCTAAACTAAGCAATTTGGAAATTTAAATAGTTATAATGACCAAGATTTTCTAAGTTGGCCCTTAATTACTGAAATGTCAATTCAGCTCAAAATTGCCTTTCCCAGGTAATGATAATTCTTAGAAAAGTCTTTGCTTATACACCCACCCAAAGAACTCATTAAGTCAAGCTTCTTCCTTTTGTCTGAGGAGCTGTCAATTTTATGTGACATCACCAATCATCTGCCATCTAAAACATCTCAAGGCTGTCTTGCYGAAGGCAGGCTCATTCTCTTTTAGCTGTAGTTCACTGCGTGGCAACACAGCCTGCTCTTACAGGCAACATTGGACCAAATGAACTTARGGAGCTGCCCACTCTTGGCACCACTAAATGACTCAGACTGGGTTCTTGGCACCAAGGGTGAAAGCTGRGGTCAGTGAAATAGTACTACATGTTTTACGCTTTGAAGGGATTCTCCGCAATGCATCCCTCAGCTGCACTCCACACTGGAGTGGATGACCTACATCCATCTTGTAACTTCTTTTGAAAGGGAAAGAGCTATATTAGAGGGTTCCTCTGTGATGGGCACAATGTATAAAGRTGGATAGAATGAATTTGTGATGTATGAACATATTCCTATGCGGTCTTTATATTTTATATACATTAATGTAGTATTGCCAATTAAGAATGACTGTGTTGCAACTATTCATGTCAATCTATGTTGGTGAACATAGTTGGTTATTCTCTTTTTAACAGAAAACATGAAAATGAAGCAAAACCATCTCCTTAATCAGAATCCATATGTCAACAATCTACTGTTATTATAACCCATGTTAATAGTAGTATTTCCTGCAGAACACTGACAGCAATTTGCAATTGCAGATACGGAGCAGCTAGGCTTCRTACCCCTCTTGCAGTCATACCAGAGCAGATTTTGCCATCTGCCCTCGTGAGAAATACAGAACTCCTGGAAATCAAGAAAAAGAAAGAGTAGCTCAGTCACACCCTCTAAAGAAAGTCTGTCGCAGAGAGATGGAATTCAAATACCACGTATCTAAATTCAGAGTAGTTCAAATAATTTACTGCCTCATCTGGACAATGTGTCACATGCCCTAAGGCGGTATTGCACCTCTCTGGACACCATGATCAATACGTGGGGTTGTTTTCATGCACAYAAGGGGGAAAAAAAAGGAAAGGGACTTTATTATTGCTTTGGAAAGTTTTTAATTTCTTCCCCCTTTTTAAACTGGGAACAGGTTGGGGGGTTGCTTCCACGCTGTGTTCTAGAGCACGACTCTGTCCCTCGCAGGCTCCACACGCTGACCCCACCATTTGCCCACATCTGGAAGAGCTGCAGGAGGGCTGCAATCATATTGCTGCAGTCAGAAGTGTTTCTTACTAGTTTGGATACAACTTGCTCACTCTCTCCCCACTCTTGATTCTTGGCATGCACACAATGAAATAGTAGGGGCCTTAGGCACTTAAAAAAAAAAAAMCCACAACCCTCAATAAATCCCCTTAAGGGCCCATTTTAATTCTGCTTATGCTCTTGATGTGCAAGTTCTTACCCTGCTATCCCCCTAGAAGCAGTTTATTTCTGTCTGTCAGCACTGCCAAAGTGACAAAATCCCCTTTCCCACCCACTATGTAATTGCTCTGTTGTTGCCCTTCCCACACATGTCTGTAGAAAGAAAGCTCTTGCTTTATTTGTACCGCTGAAGTGAATAGCATCTCTTTCCTCCCTCCCTCCGTGTGGCTTTCAAGTAGTCACGCTATCATTAGTTATTTCTATTCTGGAGGTGCTCCCCATCTGAGAAGTGAGCATATTCGATATGGAACAGAACGAAGGCCTAATCCTACAGTTCTCAAGAGCCCCCAAATCCCAAATCAACGTCCTGAGGAATGTTGGGTTTGTAAGGAATGCAGAATGAAGCATCAGAAATAAAGATAAAATTAAAGGAAGTTCAGAAAAGGGCAATAAAAATGAAGAAAATCAAAGGACCTGGCTTCATTTTTATTGCATTTCTCTTATTGTAAACTCTTTGGGGCAGAGACGCTCCCTTTGTTCTGTGCTTGCACAGTGCCATGTTGCTAATTTTAGTCTATAACAGAAAAACAATCAATTACAATAGGATTATTTTTCCTCTTCTTGTGGCTCTCTCATTTTCCTTTAACTTCTATTGTTCACAGAAAGAAAAAGGTTTTGGATTCAGCCTAAATTTGTTTTTCATTTAATTTGGGCTTATTTGTCCATTTATTTTAAAGGTGCACAAGACATTAATTTCAACACCTCATTCTAGGTGCTAGGCATACGGTTACATGAAGACCACACCATCACTACTAATTAAATCATCAGAAAGCATTTGTTCAGCTTGCCTAAGGAAACTGACACCTAGCTCTTGTTAAAACTTCAAAATTCACTCAAACATTGTTACATGAAAACAAAAAATACAGTTTCAGAAACAGTCAGATCTCAGCCGAAGAATACACAATAAATTTCTTATTTCTCACTACAGTTTTACATATAATAACATTGACTCATATAGGACTAGTTTTCGTACAGATATGCTCAGTTCTTTGTGTAGTTTTGCCTTCCTCCATGATTTGGCAATCTAAGATTGATAAATACACAGCCACAGTTACACAGAGAAACCATAGGAGAGTATGGCTCTGATATACTTTGCTGTCAGCATCCTGTTGCATGCAGCTTCCCATTTTTGCAATTTGACAATTCTCTTTGCAAAAAAAGTCCACAACAACAGTCCAAATAGCACATTTGTTCTTCCTTCGTGTGCCAGTGGTTGTGCAAACCTGTTGCACAGCAGTAGGGAGGCCTTTTAGACGTATTCCAATGCTGGCTCCATGCAGACAAAATGCATTAGAAGCCACTCAAATAACACATCTAAACAATCACACAAACCTGCTTATGCCCACTTCATCTGCGAGCAGTCCTGTAAATCATACCCAGAGGTCGGCTATCCTCCTCTTCAGAGGCATGGAGTACTATTAGACACACAAAATATCAAGGACCTATAGGAATTAATATACATTACTTCCCAAGCATGCATTTAGAATATCTGAGGAGGTGTTATAAAAAACAGTGCAAAAGCTCAGGTTAGGAAAAAACAGGAAGAATCTAATTTGGCAAGAACATAATGAATGAACCTTAAATCTATCCTCTCTGTATTTCCAGACTTCTCAGTGCTACTGTTTCTCCCTAGCACTCCTCCTCAGTCCTAGTTACTTCATCTTAAAACAGTCTATTTTTATTTAAACTTCTGTTTATTTAGAATTATTAAATTACATTTTGGAGCAGCCAAAACATCTCTGTGAAGGAGCTGCATCTCAGCTCCATTCGCTTCCTGGACCAACCTAAAGAAATGTATACCCTGAGAGAGCCTTATTACACGACCAAGAGTGACATTCTTCTCATGATGACTCCATGCTGGACACTAGCTGTGCACTTTGTATTTTGTTTCCAATCTCCCAGTCTGCCTTTTGATCCCTGACAGGACTTTCTCCCTAGCTCGGGTATTATCAACTTTTCATAGCTGTGTCTGATTTTGAAATTTTATAATCATCAGCTCTAAAATTTTCCATTTAAACCACAGCAGCACTTCTTTGTTAATGGAAATAACAGCCTTTGTCATAAAKCTTTACATTAAAATTTTATCTTTATGGAAATATTTATATTTGGTTTTGGATAAATAGAATCCAGCTACTCATACAGAGAGTACGGATCAGCACTCACGCTGTAAAAATCAAGGGGATGAAAAACTTTAACAAAGAGGGGACTCTGGAGTATACTCCCCAATGATTTGCAGACCCCTCATCTCAACCCCTTCTATTTATTTCTAGCTAGTGATTCCAAAGCAGAAATACAAAATTGTTCCTCAAAGTAATTTTTGATTGGTTCAGGTGTGATGTTTTCTGTCAGTGATGATTTAGCATTATCCAAAGACGAACTAATTCCATTAAGTGGGGGATTGTCCCAGCTCAGCCTTTATAGTTGATGAGGGAATTTGAATCTTGCAGAAACTTCTGCAAATCAGTTATGCAGAGACTGATTCAAAGACCATGAAGTTACACTGAAAGGATCCCATCATCTTCAACAGGCTTTGAATCCAGTCCTCAGAGGGTTACAATTTCACATTACAAAATCCATGCTGTCGYGCCCTTATCTTAAAAAAAAATCACTGAAGTTTTTTGTCTTCACATCTATTTTTTGCTCARTGTTAAAAGTAAAGCTTACCACACTATCATGCTCATAATCAACCTTGGTATCTTTGCAAAAAAGTGGAACACAACTCACCTGAGCAGAAGAGCAACTGTTGGCTATATAACATCACTTTAAAAAGCRAAGAACGTGCTCATCTAGGCAGACAACTCTAGCTGCAGCCATCCGTGTATCCCCAGCATGCAGCCAACAGAAGGAGCGCGCGAGCGCCTACCTGCGACCCTCTTTGGCCTTGCATTGCTGAGAGGGCAGTTTAAGTCCTAGGGTTACAGTTTCCAAGAAGAGGCACCTAATCAAGGTGTTATAATCCTAGTGACAAGGGTTAGGGCCCAAATAGTTTGCATCTCAGGACTGATTCACGAGACGGCTGATCACCTCAGAGCAGGAGGTGAGCTGGCCTCGGCCACGACAGCAGCAGGGAGAGGGTCCCCTTGTCCTTCACAGGTTGCTGGGCCATGCATGGACCCTGCCTTGGGGACAAGGACCAGGGCAGCAGGCACATGAGCTGGAGCAGGCCCTGTGAGCACAGTGCCAGCAGAGAATGTACCTGACTGCATTTTTTTATTGCATTTATCTTATTGTAAAGTTGCTGGCAGTGAGACTGCCTGCTGGGACAAGGCTGCTGCCTTAGCAGCCACTGCTGGGAGATTATTTCAGCTGCTCTCCTTGTCTGCTGGCAGGCTTAGCATGGCCCTTAGTGGTCTCACTGAATACGGAGTGATGTCTATGAGCTTTCTTGCCTGCAGCTCCAGGGTCGCCTCCTCTGCTCCACGATGCTGCTGAGGAGAGACGACCAGTGCAGAAGGCAGCGGCACACAGTGGCAACAGTCACTGCCCTGGTGCACTGTGTGAAGATCTACGCATTCTGCTGCATGCCTGCAGTAAGGAAGGGAGAAACCCACAAAGACAGGTGGGTTAAGCCTCCCACAGTTACATTTTGTTTTCCCTCTTTGGGAAACCTGGAGGGAGCTGGTTTAATAGGGCTGTTACTTTTACAATAGCACATTACTGGAGCACCAGAACTTCTTCAGTCGATCATTAGACTTCAGAGATGGATGCAGTGACTTCGGAGCTGCATGTTAGACCCTGTGTGTCCAGTTTAGCAGTGAAGCATCAATAGCAGATTGCTGGTCAATCACCAGTCCCACTGATTCAGCCTCTCTGAGAAATCAGACCTCTTGTCTGAATACCCCAAACCTATGGAGTTTGAGAAGAGACTCAGACAGCTTTGTGAAACTGCATAGACTGGCCTCTGTATTTAGTCTGTTTCCTGCTAATACTACCAAAAAGGTAGTAAATGATATGAATAATTTCTGTGATGTGAGCCAGAGCCCACTGGGCACAGTATGGAAATCAATAAGTATCCCCTTGTTTATAACAATTCATCACTTGGCTTGGACTGACAGTTGATCTATGCCTTTCCAATCCTAGGCATTACTGTAACAAGAGGAATTTTGCTGGCCAACCTGGCTCTCAGCAATAGTTGGTCAATCCCGTTGTCCAAATGCAATGGATTCAGAGCATCACAAATAGCTCCGTGAATGACACATGTGGGTGAACTGAATGATGTCCACACTCTTTGAATTGTGTTGGTACTGTAGTACTAGGCGGAGCACAAACAAGACCTTACTTATAAACACAAAGTAAATCAGCTGTGTAAGGCAGAGCAAGTCCACCTGTACTAACTTAAGGTTCTTATGCAGAAAGGGATTTAAGTGAAACAGTACAATTGTCCAGGCTTGTTTGGCTACTGTGGGAGCAAGAAACTGCACTTAGCATCTAGCACTCTGTGCAACTCAGATCCTCACCTGCCTGACGCTGACGTGCCTGGCCTCCCCATAAAATGACCAGAAAGTGCCCAGAAAAATGACAGGTATCAGACTGCCATCCATAAAAAAACAGCAGCACACTCAGTGAGAAGCTAACCAAGAGCTAGGTGGCGGAGGGCCAGCAGTATGGGGAAGCACTACTCTGCACGCAATTCACAGCTGTTAGCTTCACTTCACGCCTCTAGGAGAGGAGCAGGGCTCATCCTTATTTGCTACCACTCTCTGTACAGTTTTCAGTGTTACAGCCCTTAACTGAGATTCAGTAGATGCAGGCATGAGTCCTTCTTCACTCTAAGGGGACTCAAATCCACACGTCCTACCCTAATCACCAGGCTACAGTTTGGTATTGAGGACGTGTATACGTGTGTGCGTGTGCACGCCTGGGTGCCATAGCATACCTGCAAGTGAAGGAGGGGGAGCCTCCCACTCAAGCTCTCCTCTAAAAAGCACAAGAGCTTCAATACTAATTGGGCCGGGGAGAGAGGAAAAAGAGTGTGCATAAGCAAGAGGGAACATGACTCTTCAGATTATTATTTAGAGCATTCCTCTGAGAGGGAAAGTCTCTGGTCCCAGTGCATGCTCCTGGAACTTGATGTATTTTACATTACATGGATTTTACATGGATAAAATATAGAAAGAGCTGGGGCGGGAACTCAGGACTCCCTCTTTAAAACTAAACGCCCTAACCAGAAGGCTAGTTATGCTCTCCCTCCCCCTCTCTGGCCCGGTTCACTGCTGATTCTCTTCAATGCTGTGGCACAGCCTCCACAGGAATGCCAACAAATGCAAGCCACATCCTGGCAATGCAGGCACGCATATGGCAATGAGAGGAAGGGGTTCAAGTGTCTTCAGGCAGGGGAGGTGACTGAACTCAGGACGCCTGTTTTCTGGCCAAATGGTCTAACACTGAGCTACTATACAGTATCAGAAAAACTCCAATTTAAGACAATTTAAGGGAAAGCAGAGGCTTCCACTATATTTTATCCAATCTGGTAGACACTTTCAAAATTTTCAGGAGAAGCAAGTGTACAAATACATAGTTTGCAAACCTTGATCAGGCTTAGGCATAAAGACATACAACAAGCTGTTCAGCCGTTTCAAGACTAGGAAGCTTCTTTGAGTGCAAAAGTAGAACTTGAGGCTTTTGGAAAGCTTATAAGGAGAAAACAGCCTATCAAAGAATATGAGTGACAAGCTGGGGTCCAAATAAATGGGGTTTTGTAGGACTTCAATTTAGGATATACGTGACTACATTTCACAGAAGCACCACTTAGGCATCCCAGTCTTTTTTGGACCTTCCTTTTTAGAGGCTGATACACCTCCACAACCATTCCTGAAATCAAATGACAGGGTCACTAACTTTTAGCACTGTAACTCCACTGGCTTTGATTCCCTCCTATTTTAARCAACTGTACATGAAATGGAAGACAAGCACACATTTCTTAGGCAATGACAGGCATTTAACTTTTGGCTTTGTGACACAAAATCAGAGATGTACCCAACCTACAAACTTCCCATCTGAACTTGGAACTCACTCTTTCTTCACAGCTGACATTTATCCTTATGCCATGTCAAATCAAAGCCTATCCCATAAATATCCTCAAAACTGGATTTAGAACCAGGCCAAGGCTTTCTAGTCAATGCTAACTCTTCATACAAGTTGAAGAGTTTGGTAGAAAGGAGAGTGCCCTTATTAACCACACCTGCTTTGGTTAACTGGACAAGAGCCTATTCTCACTTAAAAGTCAGGCATAACACTTGTGAAGATAGATGATTTATTTCTTTATTCACTAACTCCAAGAGCAAAATCCATCCTCCCCTACTTCTGTAAAATATAAACCTTTTTTTTCAGCTTTAAAAATCTACTGCCAGCTCCAAACTTGCACCTTCCATTAATTTAAATGAGAGCTCTGTAGGGTAAAATTTGGCTCATGATATGCTGTACTATTATAAGAGGAAAAGAGGGGCCTTGTTCATGAAATATTTCAGGTATAATCAGGAAATGGTGGTTACAGATGCAATCCAGGAGCATTTTGGGTTGGTAACCAAGGCAACACTTCTTGCTTCAAGACACATTTTTTCTGTTGATAATCTAATGTAATGCCAGTAATTGCAGCTGACAAGGCTCTGTTTGTTGTGAGAGATAATTAGCACTTGAAATAAAGTAACAGATTTAAATAAATTGGGGGGAACCAAGTGGTGTGACCTGATCGCTTTAGAAACAAACGAGAGCTTTGGGGGCCTACACACTGTGCGATGTTAGTGGTGGCCTCCACAGTGACTGAACAATACCAACATTTATTAGACATTGTTTAATTGGGAATTACAGTCCCTTTCATGATGAAAACATTTTTTCTTTTTCTCACCCAGGTTATATTTACATTATAAAACACATTTTAAAAAATGCAAAAAAAACCCCCTACCTACTTTATCAAACAAACCCTCTAAGATTTACTTGTGCTTGTTTTCTAACTAGAATTTGATTTGTTTAAAAGCTAATGTTTTAAAATAAGTAAGTGTTTTGGACAATTTCATGGTTAAAGAATCCTGGATTACTCTGCATAAGAACGTAAAAGGAGTGCTGTACATTCAGCACATACCAGCTATGTCCCCACAGTCAGTAGACACACAAAGTGCTTCAGTTCAGTGTCAGTTTACTCCAGCCTTGGTTTCACTGCTTGGGTTGTTAACACAGCTCCTTAGCTGATGTCTGTGTTTGTATTAGTTGTTGTTATATCTAGGGCTAGACAGGCAAACGCAGGCTCCTGCCAGATGTAACATAGGATCACATATCCAGCAGTGGGAGTATTAACTGGAGAGGTAAGGTAGGGGTCAGAAGCCTCAAGAATCTCCTCAGGCTCCAATAATAAAGGCACACTTGATATCTTTTTTTGTTTTTTTACTTGTGAGATGCAACTGCTTGGCTCAGTGGATAGCAAGAAGAATACAATCCTGCTGAAACTCAGGCCACAGGGAATGAAAGTAGTTAACAACTAACATAAACATATAGCTGTGGAAATGGGGGTACTTCTGGGGTGGAATGACACACCTGTGTGGCTGCAAGCAGCCAAACCAACCTGCTGAAGCGTCCGTGTGATCCCCTTTCCCACAGCACCCGAGCATCACTCTCACAGTTAGAGCAAATGAAATAACGAGATCTGCTCTTTTACAAGAGAGGAACTGAGGCTCAGGCTAAACAGCGTTGTCCAGGCTTTGGCCACAAACCCACACACAGCAGATCAGTGAACCGAGCCCACATCACCCAAGGTCTACAACAGCAGCTCAAACCACAGGCCACTTTTTCCCCACCAAAAGCCAAGCTGTTTTGGTAACGGATGATATAACCTCCTTACAGAATCTTACAAAACCTGTAAAAATTCTTGCCCAGGAAATGATACTATATCCAGTGTGAAAACAGAGACTGTCATGTAAATGCATTCATCCTCAAGCTGCCCAGAAGGCAAAATCAGTATCCTCTCAAGATTTGCTTGTAAGACATTAAATGACTAACTATGGCCAGAAATTTTCTTTCTTTCTTTAATATTTCATCAAGAAGACAGCATTTCTGTTATTCTTAAGATAACACCCATTAATAATAATGCAAACTTCAATCAACAATTCACATAAGACTCATACAATCATTAAATTTTACTATTTCCAGCCCTTGTAAGACAGGCTAGTAACATTCTCCTGAGTCCAAAATTACCTTATTATTTACTTTCTTCAAATGAGGTGAGTGGTTAAAGGTACCAGAATTGACCATCCATTTGCTAAACTCTGCTGAAGTTACAGAAGTGACTGGCAGAAGAGACCAGATTGAATCTTAAGGGGTTTGATGCTTCCAAAGCCAGTGGTCAGGCTCTCCTCTACCAGTTCTCACATTCTCTATTTTCCAAACAAGTTCTCCAGGAACAATCCACGATCCTGTATTAAAACCACAGACTCAGAGTATGGATTATAATCCTTTTCTTTCTTTAGTAATCAGCAATTTACTTCCTCTAAGCAACGTTTCAGCTTTCTAAATGCTTTGAAACACACACAAAAATGTTGCATCTGTATGTTATTTAAAAAACAACAGCAAATAATGATCTGCAGTGAGTTCCCTAGGAATTAAAAATTGCTTACAATTTATAGTGTATGCAGGATCTTACTGCAAATCCCATCCCAGCCCCAGTTCTAAGTAGCTCATAAAAATGGCCTGTTTATTCTCTAAAATGATCTGCATAAAAGGATTAAGCTTATTTATTGTAAAAATTAACGTCTTTCTGAAACAGTAATGACTATATCATCGAGGAATGTTCTTTCCCTGAATGCCTCCCTCGGCAGTGCTGTGCAAGGAGACCTGCATTTATAGTCTCCTAGAATAGAGTTAATGCTCATAAGACTCTGCTCTTGTACGCCTACAGCTAAATCATGGTATCTAGCAGATGGTGTATGTGTGTTTCCTAATGCAATGTCTTGTATGTGTGTAGTTGTCATAATTAAATAATAACTCCCTACACCATCTCATGTAACAGGAGAGCCACAGCCATATTTCCCATTAGAGTGAAGCAGTCAGACCCGACTTGTGGGTAGATAAAGTAGGCTGTAAGGAAACTAATATACAAAGCATCCCATCACCTCCTCCCTGGAATGAAATGAGTTCTTCTGTGTGTAGCTGGTCCTTTTTAAAAATTAAACAAAACCAGCTCAGTCCAAAAACTGTTTGATACTGTGGTCCAACATATCTCTAATGTTAAGCAATCTGTTCTTGTGAAGAAAGGTGTCTGACCTTATATTTTTGGGATTTTCCCTATTTTTTTCATGGTCATCACTGTAACAAAGGAGATATGGACATCTGCAGGAGAAATGCCTGTGAGACAAGGCAATTTATGGCTATCATCTTCTTAAGATAAATGCAACAGCTGCTTTTTATGTTCTTTTATGGATGCAAGACAGAATGATAGGTCTCTGCAGATATTCATTCTTTCCTTGGCTTAGAGAGAGAATTAAGCTGTTGATTATGCCCAGCAAGAAACATCTCTGATCAAACTGAGGACCAATGTAACTTATGTTAAGTGATATGAGTTGAACAGTTCTGGTCTTATCCTTCACTTTACTGTAAAAAATCTTTTTGTTAAGGATACTATAAATGCCTTGAACAGATGAAAGGCATTGAGCCTTTATTTCATAGGAAAAATTAGAATGTGAACTCAAGAAAAGCATCGTTCAAAATTGAGAGCACAAGTTAAACAGGAGGAATTGGGAGCTATTTATCCCTTTTGTGTAAAAAAAAAGAAAAATACAGGGAGGCTTTCCCTCTTGCTCTCATTTGGCCAGGCAGTGCCCTGCTCTCAGATCTTTCTCCTCTTCCTGCCCATGTGGGTTGCACCTCACAGTTAACTATTTACTTCTTGGTAGCCTGGGTAAGCAGTAAGCAATGGCTCCCTGTGGCTCCCTCTTCTCTAAGACTTTCAGCAAAACTTTATCATCTTTTTCCCAACCTCCTTCAGCTTCAGAGAACTGAAAACTAAAACCAGGATTCAATTCTACACTTTGCAAACACAAATGGCTCCATACTTTTAACAAACAAAACACTCCTCCTCTATGCTTGGGATTCTAATATCCCTTTTTTGGCTTAAAAAAGAGAAGACATCATTGACTGGAATATATGGAAGACTATCTTGATATTTTTATTTCATACTATGATCATTTTACTTCATATGTGTACTCAAGAGAAAAAAAAGACAAATTCCACCCTTAAATTTCACATCAAATACTCTAATTAAAACTCTAGGCAAGCTATTGCCACAGGAAGCTCATAAAGACAACAAGCTCACTTTTTTATTTTTTTCTGAAGTTTACCTTATAATAAATATTCATGCCATACTCCCCTTCACAGTGTAACTGGTAGAGAACACGCAGTAATCTGTTTAAGAAGAACATGAAYTGGACTGATAAAAATAATTGGTTGGATTTTTCTTGTAATTTTTTTTAATGTTTTAAATAAAGCTGTCAAAGGTTCCTGTGGTAATGAAGAGCTTTGTTGTTATGACAACTGCTTATTCCTTTTCCTTTGAAGAAGTGTGCAATTTGATAGGCAAAACATCAGGAATAATTAAAACAAATGGTAAGTGAAGAAAAACATCTGCTATGAAAAATCCCCACCCGAAATCTTAACAATCATCTCACTTGTGAAGTGACAAACTTCAGATGGAGTGTATACATGTCAGCTAGCACAGACATACTCAGCAGCTGCCAGGGGCTAGGGTAACCACACATCAGAAATCCCATCTCTTTGTAAGGGGCAGATATATCTTATTCATGTGGTTATTCCTCTTCCTTTTGAAAGCATATCATTATCAAAGAAAGGTCCTTTCAGAAATTAATTCTTCTTGTAATAATTTATTCTACTCTTCCCTCTTAAAGCAGAGATCATTTAAAATATGTCCTCTGAACAGTGCTAGTTTCCTCCATGACGCATTCCCCCCCTTCTCTGCAGGGCAGGGAATGGGGATGGCAAGCTCTGGGCGAAGTGATGTGAATTAATAGATTTTGGCAACCAGCAGGGTTTCCCTTTAGAAGTTAAGGTGGACGTTGCCAGAGACCTCGCTTGTCAAGCAAGATGAAGCAATCCTTAGAGCATTGATTCTGGACTTACTGAGAGTCTACATGGTTTTAATAAACCTTCATCGCCAAACCACTAGGCCTGTCCACAGGTGACAGCGTAAGCAGACAGCTTTGGTGTTGAGAGCCATATGCTCACAAGGGATCCTGAGTTGCATATATCAAAGTGAGTGAAAGACTGTTTCTGCTGTCTGGGACTACGATCAGACATGAGGGGGAGGCACACCATAGCAAAACCACGGAAAATTTGGTAAAATTGTCCCCAGAGAAATGCTTTTCTCATTGTTATCTTATTATCATGGGCTGTCCTTCCCAGGACACATGTGACTGTCAGATTTTAGTCATTTCTCATGTATGGTAATTAATCTGCTCCACGGAGTTTTACTTTACAAACTGCAAGACTTAACCCTGTAGATGTAATATAACAGAAGGGATATAAATGCATGCTCCTGTCTCTACAATGCTAATCAGCTTGGTGTTTGGCAATAAACTGTGATGATAGGCGCTGCTTGGAGACTGGATCAGAAGTGCCAACATTCTTGCTGTGCTTCTGACTTCACAAGAAGTAGGACATTTTGCAATAATTTCTCTTGCTTTACATGCCAACTAGTACTGCCAGGTTCACTGTGGTCTAATTTTACAGTTCTTTGCAGCACACACTGCTCTCCATTACTCCAGCCTCTCGGAAATAATCCGGTGCTCTTAAGCAGCAGAATTTTAAACACTGTATTTCCTTGCCACCTACATTTAAGAACCTGCATTTTTCATGAAATCTTTTCTTGATACCTCTGTGGTTCCTCATTCATTCAGCCAAGATACTTCGACTGAAAGAGAAAATTTCAACTTTATTGCCTACTGAGGGAGTGTGGTCCCTGCTACCCAGTTTTTCATGGAGAGACTTCAGAAATCTGAGAAAGACTATCTCTCTGAGAAGATGGCAGGATCTGGAAATCAAAGCAGTCCTTTGGTAGTTACAACTTCAGTTTGTTTGAAACTGCTGTAGGAGTCTTATGTCAGCTTAGAAAAACGAAAACAAATCCCTATATTTTACTTTTGTTCCTTCCCCAACTCGCTCACGTTCCCAATTAATGACATCTGAATTGCCAGGTTGGACACTAGGTGGTGCTAGGGCAATGGTTTGTCAGGAAATTCAGTAGCAAAATACTGGGTGGAAGAGCACAGTAGGTTGTAAATGGTTACTTGCCAATAAAGCATTTGCTCTAGTACAGCTAATCCATTACTATCTGTCTTTGTTAGACTAACCCACATGACTGGACACCATTAGCTGGCAGCAAGAACATCTAATGCTGCCTTTTGCCAACGCTGTTCCCCATACATCCGTCGGCTGTCAGAGTTACAATACTCCTTTTGCCAATCTGTCATTCTTTCCCTCCCTCTGCTGTCCCCTCCCTGGAGGATACCGGCCTGACTGCCTCTTGAATACAGAGAGAAAGACGTCTGAGAAGTTTTTCTGAGCTAACGAAACCACTTGAGAGGGAGGGGGAGAAGTTGCAGAGGCCGCTCCATGCAAGCATTACCTCCCCTCAGCACGGTGATAAACGAAGCAGGGTACCACGCATGGAGCATCTGTCACCAAGTGTGACGCTGAAGCAGCCTTCAGGTTGCAGGGTTACACCAGTTCACTGCACCGCTGAAACATGAGAGCCAACAAACTCTGCCTTCCCACTCCCCTCTCTCCTGCAAGGACTGGCTAGTGCTCCTTAAAAGCACGAGGCAGGCCTAGAGTCAGAAATCCTCTGCTCAGTCAAGGACAGGACAAGCATCAGCAGCAGCACCATAACTTCCTCTGTCTGCTGAGCTAAGCGGCTCCCCAGCTAATTCAGGGTGGTGGTACTTTCAGCAAGCTCAAGCCCACATTTCTGCTGCAATCGCGTGGGTTCGTTCAGCCCTCACACTACTGCCTTGCCCACACCCGGCCGATTGCTCTGCACCTCCTCCCTTGTGCCGTGCTGGTAATATCTGTTTGCATGGCTGCACAGCCAGCCGCATCAAGCAGCCGATTTGGCTTGAAAGCAATCATTGCCAACCCAGGCCCTGCCCAGGGTTATTTTTCAGCTGGATCAGTTCCCTCATCCTCTTCATTGCTGGCCAGAGACACCCCTGTGCCAGTGCAACACAAGGGGCAGAAGTGAGCAGCCAGGGTCAGGTCTGTTCACCCGGACTGAAGCAGCACTCTTGCTGAATGAGAAATCACTGCCTGAGTCTCCATTACCCGCTCTCCTGCAAGGCTCATCTCTGGCTGCTAATACAGGTACCAGAAACAGCAAACTTTGATACAGGGCTGCCTGCTGGGAACCAGACAGGAGCCCCCAGCTCAGCTCACATCCATCAGCTCCCTACTCCCTGCCGCAGAGGTGAAAGGCTTGCTTTCCCCACACTCAGCGTCCCCCGAGCCATCTGCTCCCCCAGGAACAGCAGTTTGATCCTCACATATGTGGTACATATCCTAGGAGTTCTCCTGCAACTGCATTAAAGGTATATTATGCTCCGAAGGTTAACACAGTCACTGAACAGCACAGACGCTGACAGTATGCTAAGAAACCTGATGAAACCATATTCAGGCGCGCTGCAGCTCTTTGTGCTCCCAGAGGTGCGAGTGAATTTGGTGACAAGAGGTATGAATAACGCTTAGAAACCAATTAGTGGGAAAGGCTTTCTTTCTCTAATCTGGTTTTGACACCCAGCTAAAGTGTTTCTCCTTCCTTACTTGGTGTTACACAAGTGAGAGCCCTCTCATCACACCTTCCTCTCTCCCCTGTCCTCCAGGCAAATTCCACCCCCATATTTACAAAGAGCAAATTAGATGACTTCCCTGGGGCTGTTCAGGTGCAAATTGGACATAGTTTGGCCTTTTTATAAATATATTTACAGAAAAAGAATAGCTTGAACAAAAGAAACCCTGCAGTCTGGTGATGTGGTATACCTATGGATTGGTTGAAACTGAAAAATTCAAGGGTCAACTTGTTTTTCACGTGTGGAATTCACTTTCCAACTAAAACAATTAAGTAGCCTCTGCTCCAAACTAAATCCTTTTACCCAAAACACTATGAATAACAAAGTTAAGAGGGCCCAGAGGTTCTGTGGTTGGTGTTTTCCATTTTCAGAGAGCACTATTCAGAAAAGAAAGTCAGGAACACTTTTAGGAAAAAAAAAAAAGAAAAAAAAAACACACCAAAGGAACAAAATGCAATTTCAGAATTAACAGCATATGATAAGTAAACACATATTTCTGTGAGAGTTGCCTTGAACCTATGGATGCTRTCTAGCTTAATTGAACACAAGACCTGTTCCCAGACACAAGAAATTATTCATTGCAATATATGACACAAGGAGGCTTTTTCTATTTTTGACAAAGCAATGATTCGTGGCAACCAGAAGAGTTCATGCAAGAACACTGCAGTTCTGATATTTATCTGGGATGAAATATCTAGTCTGGAGCAGGCAAACAAAGATCTGAAACTAGATTTCTAGGTCCAACACGTGTAAACATAAGACTATTCTGGATGCAATTTTGAGCTTTCCTGAAAACATTTCCTAAATTGCTGGCAGATGTCTTGTCATGGAGTGGAAAGATATCTGAAATCTAAAAATTGAGCAGAAGTATAAACCTGCTCTCACCCAGGATAGGTACATAATAAATTCAGGGCTTTGACCTTTCAGTGTTTGTTTTGTTTTGTACAACTGCACACCCATCACATCCTCATTCATCAGTTACCTTAGGCAAGACAAACATCCTGGCCCCAGCAGGGCAGTCCAGTGTTCATCAGATAGGACAGGAATTGGGATTTATAAGCAGACTGTATTCATCCTGTTTCAGTTAACCAATAACTAAGAAAATGGTAGATATTTGTAATGGCTCCCTCAAAGGCAAACACTGTTGAGGTCTAGGTGTGATGTCCTCCAACCAACACACTGTATGCATACAGATGTTAACAGCCTGGAAGTGAAACCTGGGGAGCTGTGAAGAAACAGGCAGACAGTTTAGCTGGCAAAAATCTCCCTTCCTAATTGTACTGTCCCCTCTGCATGTATGCTTGTGTTGGGAAAGAGGTTCTTCACTTTTCTTATTTTCTAGATTAAACGAAGTAGAAATATATTCTTAGTACAGAAGAAGGCCATTTGCACATAGAAGAATTCTAACCAGTTATTGTGATTTATATCTGTGCCTTCATCAATCAAATCAGCTTTCATGGACAGACAAACCTGCAATGGAGCCAAGGAAAAYATCACATTGAAAAGTCTCACAAAGTCTTTAAATACTAAATGCCGGAAAAACATCACATAAATCTTAAAATATCCTTAAACAGAATATCCTCTGGTTTGGCTGTTATGGCCTGATTGCGAGCAGCTCTTTGTGGATTTCTTGCTTTTCCCTACTCCACTCTTGCTATGTATGCAGGGACCTTTTAAGATACTAGTCCCTACACATTGAATAAGTATATAAAAAAAAGCAATAGTGACTTGGTGGCTATTTTGCTATCTAAATGAGTAGTCTCAGATGACCATCTTGTTAACACTCACTATAAAATATACTACTTTTGCTTTGTGAATGTAAAACAAACACAGAGATTTCTGGTGTTTACAGTTACTGCTTAATCAGTAATGCTCATGTGTCTTGTCACAAATAGAAAACCTAGACTTTTTATATATAAATACTTCCAGCTTAGCAAGTGATTAAAGAGAGAGAGAATATCCATCTTCAACTATCCAAAARTTAAAAAAATGAAAGAGGGAAAATATTAGCAATATTTCATGAGGGAACAGGTCAGAAGACCTAGATAGGACTTTGTTAGCCTTTGATGGCCTTGTCTTGCTCCTCAGTTGGCCGAGAGAGGAGGTTCATACTGTGGTCCAGCAAGCCCATTTGCTTTACCAGGAAGGACCACTACTTTCCATGTAGCTATACAGATTCAAAGAGATACTAAAAAACACAAAGTGCAGCAGAAGTTGCAAGAAATGACTTCCCATTGCATGTCAGGACTTACCAATTCAATGGCACCTCACTTAGGAAAGTGAGCACAAGTGCACACTGGGGAAAAAAGAAATGTACACCAAGGAGGTGGTTGCAAAATGCTGCTAGGAGGTGTACCTCTGTATACCCTCTTACCTTAGTGCCAGAGAGAGAATGAAGGTGATTATGCAAAGCATTGATAAAATTTCAACTTCTTTCAGCAATAATTAGTGAAATCTCTGCAATCAAAGATGACACGAGCATCAGTGCAGAGCTAGTGAGGAGAACTTCAGGGCATGAGGCTTGGATCCTCAGACACAAAATATGGCAGTGAAAACTAAGTGCCTGACTTGCTGACAACACCAGCCTCCTGCGTGCATGTTTACTGGAATGTGTTTGCTTACAGCAGTTGACTCTGGTGTTACTAAGGGTGGAAACAGTATCCATGGGCTACTCCTTTTGGAGCTGCTTAAATGTCTACAATCTCCACTTGTTTTATTGCTTCTTTTTCAGTGAATGAGCGCAACTGTGCTGCTCACTGACCCCTAGGGACAGTCATGAGACAAAAGCCAGCAAATGATCTCCATTACAGTAAACAAAAGCAAGGGCTGAAATGATGCAAAGACCTTTTGAATTTAAGAGCATCAGTTCCAGAAAAAGAGAAAGTGAGCGTGAATTTAGTTTTGTTCTTTGTAYACTGTTATCCCTCAACATCTAAGGGTTTCAGCTTGCTGGAACCGGACTGCCGAGGACCCCCACGGATTCACAAGCAGACAGAAGACAGGAGATAGTAAGAGATGATCAGACAGTAATCACAGAAACAGCTGCTTAAAGGATCTTTTCATTTTACCAGGTGATGGACCTGATATGCTAATTGAAACAATATCTGTGTCTACTCATTCAATTTCAAACCACTAAAGCTCTGTTTTGACACAGGCACGATAAAAATAAAGTCCTCTTCAAAAGAGTAGTAGTGACCTCATTCAGGCATGTTCATTTTCAGGGAGGGTAAATATGGCAGACAAAGTAGTGATGTTAGCAGTTTGTTCTTGTGAAGTAAGACAGGAGGGAGAAAAAAAAAAATCATCACACAGTTTGTCTTTCCACCAGGCTGATTTCCTTTAGCAGCCTGAATAAGCAATTGGCTACTAGCCAGCTGTGGTGGATTTGTCCCATGTTTGCAAGATCAGTCAGTGAGCAAAGCTGTTTTCAGTTAATAAATATTTGATTTACAAGGTACAGTAAGTAATAAAAAGGGAAGGGAGTTTAGCTGCTGGGAGATTTGTTTAGCACTTTAGTGGGGATAACTAACAACCAGCTTTGGTTGTTTTTCTCCTTCGCATGACCAGTGGGCAACCAACTTTATCAATCTTGCTGCATTACACCTTGTAGTGAGCAGAACTAACACACTGAGCAAAACAGAAGTGGACTGGGACATACACTGTGCCTTGACAGAAACACAGCTGAAGGGAACATTCTTAGATTCTCCTTTCTTCTTCTCTGTGAGTAACCTGTGATAAATATTGCATTTCTCAGTATCATTGGGAAAATCGAAACTGTTTGATCCTTTCTATATGATATAGGTAGCTATATATGAGAGGGGGGAAGGATATAAAGTAGCAGATACAGAACAGCTGGCAGCATTTTATCAAAGGAGAAAAGACCCCAGAAGACACCAATCTGCCAACTACATAGTCCCAGGTATTTTGGTTAGAGCTGGAAAACAAAAAGTAGGCATGCAAAAAAGTAAAATAAAGGCCTGCTTAAAAAAAAAGAAAGAAAAAAGCAGCTATAATGTAAAAGGTAGCAATTTTTTACATTTTAATTTATTCCTGGAGCATTTAGCCCCTAGGTGGGGAATAGTAGTAATGTGGGCAAGGCAGGGAACAGAGCATCAGGAGATGCGCTGTCCTGCAAGGTGCCAAGGGTAGACAAACATGCTTGGCATGCTGGAGGAGCAGACACTCCTGCTCTCAGTCCCTGGTGGGCAAGAAACATCCCACCTGACCATGGGAGGATCACCTAGTCTTTCAGATCTCTGGTTCCCCCATCTGTAAAAAGAAAGACACATCTGAACTGTGGATAGGTTTATCAGGTTGCTTAATTCAGTTTCCATAAAGCAGTTTGGAGTTCTCTATGTAGCAGGTACGATAAAAGCGCAGAATATTATTGTTAATGTTGTGGCTGTTCATTGCAGATCAAAGCCTCCAATAGAAGAGTAATAGCCTGTTTCTAGAAGCTCTGAACAGCAGTAAGGATGTTCATACAACTTCACCAAAAATACCATGCATACACAGAGTTATTGATTTCTAAGATGTGTTGTCAGTAGTTGCTTCCCAGTAACTACAAGTAGGACAGAACTAGAACAAAGTGTTTTCCCTGTCAAGTGTGAATTAATATATCTGAGTTCTAACTCTTCAATCTACACAGCTTTAGATTATTTTACGCTGCTTTACATTTTTCCCAGAAGAAATTCCCAAGAATTTGATTAGTGAGAGTGTGAAGAGAGCCCTGTACAGCCTACAGGTAAGGAATGGACTACAGGTCTTACAAAGCAGACTCTGGAAAATTGATCCCACTCTCCATCTTTGGAGAGGATTCAAATCACCGGATCTGGAGAGGACAGCAAGCAACAACCCTAGATAACACTGCACCTTGATCTGTGATCTCTGTGCATTTACAGAGCAGCCGAAATCATATGCAGCAGAATTGCAGTCTCTTTCAAGCTGCCCTACAGGTCTGCTCTGAAGGACCATATTGAGGCTCATTCATTGTTTGGTCTCCCCGCTGGAATTAAAGCAAGCCGTAGGAAGAGGGGCTTTTGCAGCTCTGGGGTTTAATAGGTCATTCTGCAGTTACCAGGCAGCCTTGTTCCACGATTCAGTGCACTGCAATGGCACTCTCCTCTCAGCTCTGATGCTGATGCCATACCAAAGGGTTAAGAAAAATAAACAAACTCTTAGGGGGTAGTGGGGGGGGCTTAGGGGGACAGGCTGGGTTCTTAACAAAAAGAAAACTTAAAAAATTTATAGGGTAAAAGGTGCAACATGCCAAAGGCTTAGAGTTTAGGATGTTCACATGGGCAACTAGAGACCCAAGTTTAAGTTCATATATTGCCAGAATCAAAGTAGAGACAATATCACCACTGGGCTACACAGTTTCCACTTGTCATGGGCAGTAACTTATACAGCGTGTAACAGCTCTGACTGATAGGAGATGGACTGGCTAACTTGGTGACTTGGGCTCTTGCATAGTGACGGAGGGATGGATCCACGCTCATATTTCTGCTTGCACAGAAATCCTGCCTTTAAATTCTATTCCAGACTTAAGAAAAACTCTATGCCAGAAGTTTCAAAGCATATGCTATTGCAAGAGAGCTTTAATGAATCAATGTTTTCTGAAAAGAAATAATTTTTGCCAAAAATCCTGTCCAGCTCTACCACTCAGTTATCTCTAAAGACTGCCATCCTCCATCTGCAAAACAAGGATAATAAATTTTACATTCTTTACATGAAGCACATTAAGATCTATAGATGAACAGCTCACAAAGTAAGAGTTATTAGAAAGTGGTGCTTTCACAAACTGATCTGACAGCTGCCACACTATTATTGAACAATAAGTTTGAAATGGGCCAGACAAAGTGGTAATTTTGGCATGAATGGTCCTGCTTCATATTATTTTAAGATATCCATTCATTCCCACAAATTGGAGTCCAATGGTGATATTAAGTGCTTTGGAGAAAGGTGGGAATTGAAGGAGAGGGCATTTCTTTCAAATTTACTTTAATTTTAATAGTGATTGAGATATTTGTTAAAATAAAATGCAATAGTTGGGCCACAAATGTTTATTGTAATAACAGCAACATTATAAAACTGATCAGCTCTGTCCTTCAGAAACAGGCTGTGTCTCTGTTTGTTTTTCTGTCGAGGAGGGAAATGTCCCAGAGGATCTCCCTTTGGGAACCTCTGTCTCAGCATGAAATGAGTAACACGATTTATGTAGACACTGCCAGCTTCTTTCCCTTCTCAGACAGAAAATGGCTTTATCTAGTCAGGTAATGTCACAATAAAGTAGTACAGTAGAAATTTCATCACTGAATGGTCTAAAAGAGACAGATCACCCAATCTATATTTTCACAGGCTTTCTAAACAGTGTGCTGTGCTCAAATGACAGCAAGCAGTAACAAGGGGAAAAAGATTGAGGCTAGAGACACCACAGATTTTAAGCAAAAGATTTTCATGAAGGACTGATGATAGCTTTACCAAAGCTGGATAAACAGGGAGGGGACAATGCAGTGTGTTTAGCAGATTTAGTGAATGAAACCTATTATACTGGCTTTTTGGTGAGCTTTTCAAAACAACTCCTGATTTATCATCTGTTTAACTAGGCAGCAGTTGGGGGAAGGGGATAGGCTCTAACAGGGCTGACAACCCCCTTTAACAACATTCGATAGGATGCTTACACCTTCACATCACATCCTGCCTCCATACTACCTTCCCTCTTCCTCACTGGCCCCCATTCCCTGGCTCAGATCGGGGCTGTGTCTGACTCTGTGCATGCATAGATGGAGATTTTTAATAGTTAATTTTTAAAGAAAGGGGGAAATGCAGCAAGCTGAAGGCAGTTGCAACCCTTTAGAATGAATTCTTATTTTTTTCCTGCAGCATTATCTCAGCTTCTAACTGTAATCAGAATTGTCCCTAACCACAGGTGCAAAGCTCTCTCCCAGGTAAGCTGGTATGTTGCAGCAGGGCTAGCTATGGTAACGCTTAATTGCTGCTTGCAAACGTGGCCTCGCATAGCTAGTGTGAACACAGGCAAAACTGTATTTCCAATAGAACCTTCATGCTTCTGTTTCCATTAAAAAAAAAAAAAGAGAGAGAGAGAGAAAGAAAGAAAGAGCAGGGCTTTAAGAAATACTACAAGAAGTTTCATAGAGAGATTTGGGGTGCAAGTGAAAGGGGTTTGGAGGATGTTTTTATTTTCTAACTCAGAATGACCTATAATGTCTAATGTTTGCCATTTGCACATAGTTTGCTGCCACTCTTAGCTGCACAATTAAATATAATACTACTCTGTCATTTTGATGTTTTCTTGTTTTTGAATACTTATATACTCAGCCTTAAAAACTGTCAACAATTGTATTAAGTACATAATGCTACTGTCACATTAGTGTCCAGAAGCACCAGTCATGGTTTCAGTGTAGCAAGGTTTTTCAGTCTACAAAAAGCACAGGTTGGTTAAAAAACAAAAGCACCCCCCAAAAACCCCAGCACATATTCTGTTAGTTTCAGCCACTTTTGCTCTGTCAAGGTAAGACCAATTAGTGTCTCAAAAAAAAGTTCCTTTAAAAAAATCCATACTTTCCTTGCAAATCATACTGATAACATTATACCGTATTGTCAGTGCCAACCAGGGATGTGAACACAGACATCAGTGACAGGGTTTAGTAAACCAAGAGAAAAAGGTGTGTCACCACCTCCAGAGATTTTTACTTATTTTCAAAAGGAGAATGTTTACAAGCTCTCTTCCCACAAAAATAAAAGCAGATCTAAAGCAAAACTATGTAAGTCACTACTGTCTCAATTGATTTAGCAGCTGTTGTTGCTGATGGTATCTTTGCTTCTCAACATTCATGAATAAATTCCTTCATCTTAAAACTTATAAACATATAAGTTCGTAAAAGAACCCACATGATTCCTTTTATTTTTTAGGAGATTGAATAAAATATTTATATCCCTCTGTGTCCCAAATATCAATTACTTCCTTCACCGAAGAAGTATATGAGCAATGTGATTAAAAATTTACCTTACTACAAAACAATATACGATTAACACATGCATTACCAACTGTCCTTGGCAGACATATGCTCTATCCATCTATTCCTTTTAAACCATACTCACCATGAATACATCCTTTCAAATTTGACAGGTAAGTCAAAAATACAGCTATTATCAGACAACATATCCACATGCTCCCATGACAACTACAGGTAAACACAGCATTTACCACTAAAAGAAGTCAGCATTTACTAATATGTCAGTTAACCATCTGATTTTCCTACTCTATATTCTAAATTACTTTGGCTTCAGAACTAAATTTTAGAGGAATTTAGACAAACACAGATTCTGACCACTTTCATCATAACTTACAAAATCTCACTTTAACAAAGTTTTTAAATCTAAGCAATTACACTAATGTCTATTTCCTTCTTTCTCATGACAGCTTTCCCCTCCCCAAAATAATATCAAGCAAAAAGCTTTATTACAGTAAAGTTTTCAAGTTTCTCTCTCTTTCTGGAATACAGAACATGAAATCCAATAGCAACCTTCACTTTTATCATTGTATTTTATATGTGAGATATGAAGAATTTAAAATTTTACTTAGAATTAAGCAATAGTTTTCCAAAGCCTAGAAAAAGGCATTCTACTGAATAGTCTCACAATAATATGATCATGAAAATCAATGGCATTAAAAAAATGCATGATAGATTCCCCCAGTACTTTAAAAATAAAATAAAAATAATAAAAAAATCAACAAATCCAGCCAAGAAATCAATGCTCAAACAGCAGAAGCAGCAACACAGAGCTTTTTTATTATTATCATTTTTTAAACTCCACATCATCTTCAAAACCTTTGTTTTTTTAAAAAAATCTCCTGAATGTCTCTAAAATGCAACTTTTGTGAGGTGTTAATATTCAGGCCACAGGAGTAGAGAAAGACTGAGAAAAAAGAAAAAAACTAAAATATGTACTGAAATTCTATTTAGGTATATGTAATCCTACAGCCAGATGCAAAAGTTGACTTTCTGTACTAGCAAATAAATTTTGGTTAAGAGGTGCTTTTTCATTATTAAAAAAAAATAAAATAAAATAGTTATGCCACAACCAACCATCAACTGGTCACAAATAAAATGGCATAAAGATGCCTTATAGTGAAGTAGATTCTCCTCCAACATGCAAATACCCATACTTGGAGAATTAATCTTGATACCTGTGGGGAGAGGGATTCTGCTGCTTTAGTAACAGCCATTGAAAGTCCTACACATTTTGTACCCAAAAAAGCTCCAAGTGCCATCACAATGGTAATAAGTGACTTTAGGAAATTTTCCGTATTTCTTCAGTTGCTTCCGCTACCCTTTCAGATTTAGTGTTTGCAATTAGTAAGCACTCAGATCAGTCTAACAGGAAACACATGGTTCTTATGCAAAGGGAACCTGAAAGAATGAGGAGAAAGGAAAAAGTCCTTTCGAAAAAGATACTGCCCCAAATTTGGTAACATGTCTGTCTGTGTGCATTTTTGTAACCACGCATACAAACATTTTGTGTCATTTCTCTGTTGCGGATCTGAAGTGGCCCAAGGCAGAAGTAAAGCTGCTCCTTACGTTTGTGCAAGACTGATCACATGCCTCTTGTATCGACTTTTGGGATATCTCAAGGTTGTCCCCATTTCCCTATTTCTAGCTTCCTACAGCCTCTGCTAATATGGATAGAAGGACTTCCCACCTGGACGGGTCTTCTGGCAAGTAATAACAGCATATGACTCAATGATTTCCAGAAGGAATACAGAAGAATACACAGTGGAAAACTGTCTTTGAATTCATAATTTTTTAAACTTATTTTCATTCTCATTCTATGAAAAATTCATCTGTACTATTAAAAATTCTGGTGGCTGAAACCCAAAAACCCAAGCCAATTTCATAATCGAAGGCAATTAAACTGATTGCTAAATGATAAATACTGCATCTTTCTTCAATGGGGGTACTGTTCTTGAATAAGCAAACTGTTTTTCTGTTCATGGATTTAAAAAAATGCACCATATATCTCAAATATTCAGAGAAAAGCAAACATTTATTAACAAGGTCTTTTTAAAAGTCTCAGACATTTAAATAGTTCATATACTAATAACAGGAAATGTAGAGTGACTTCTTAGGCAAGAATATTGATCATTATTATCTATTACAGATAGAAAAACTGCCTCTGCAATTCCAAATAACCTAAATCTTTGCTTTCAAACTGTCATCTTCAGGAATGAATATCTTCCTCAGGAATCTGTAGGTTGATTTAAGACTTGAATGAAAAAGTTACCATGGAAAAAAAAGTAGTTATTGCTTTGCATATAGTTAAATGACAATGTTTATTTCTCAAGTACAGCAAGAAAAAAATATGCAACAGAAGCCAATTGATTTATTCCCTTGGTCTATGCTGTGTGAACTATATAGGTTAAGATTGATCCTTTATTCTGAGAGAGAGAAAAAAAAAGGAAATAAAAAAATATTCACTCTACCAGTCTAGGAATTTATATTGAAAATAGATAAGGATTTTAATGATAGACAAACCTTGAAAAGGCATGATGTAGGAGAAAAAAATACATACTTAAATCTGCACCAGAGCGCAGCTTTGGAATTAAAGTCAGGTAAGAGTCTGGGGCTGTAATTTTAATTTGCTGATCCGTGGACTTAAGTATTCTGCAGCAGTAAAGTCCTGAATGACTAAATGTCACACCTTACTATCATCAAAAACTAAATGTAGATCTTACCTTTCAAAAACCATATACATTTAAAAGGCAACATAGGAAATGTAATTACAGTAATAAAATTCCTTCATGGCACTTTTAGTGCCATAGTTCTATGGCTGAAAAACCATATTGGTCACTCCACACACTTAGTCATGCAAGCTGGGCTCGTCTGAAATCCTCGCTAAACGCTTTGCCAAGTCAGGCAGCAAAACGAACCCAGCTTAAATCCTGAACAAGAGTACACTCAGTCATGACTTTCATGGTTTAGAAATAACTGAGATTATGTAGGAGCAGCTGAGATGAAACCTCAAACCACAGGAAATGATGTTATCAAAATTCATTAACTGACTAACAATTTGAATTGGTTGGAATATGTGATCTTTCTCTTGCATTTCTCAGTATTCTTTAATTTATTATTGTTTCGAAATACAACAACAAGTCTTGGGGGTCAGAGAAACTTCATCTGTCGTACTTGAACAACATATGCAGAAATGAATCCCAAACATAATTAGAATCTTTGGACACAGAAAGGAAATTCTAACAGTGACACTTAAAAAAAGTGGGTTTTTTGTTTTTTTGTTTGTTATTTTTTTAGCAAGCTGCCCCTCCCTTCAAAACTCTTTTGTGCTGGTCAGGCCAAGCTTTGACTGAAGATAATATAATATTATAAAGAAAAAAAATCATAAGAATGTTATCTTTATAACAGGAAATCCCTTTTTCTCCTCCCCATGCTTTTTTGTCTCAAGAGGCAGAACTATATCTGTAGAAAGAGATTAAATAAATATTTTGGAAAGCCATAAATGTGGAATGGAATGGTTACGTGGAAAGTAGTAAACAATGCAAGCTACAGTGGTTACTATTAGAAAGGTGGTTATGTGCAGAAATATTGGATGAGCAGGTACAGCAGAATACTAGACATATACTCCAACTCAGGAACATACTGATCCCATAAGCCAATATGACAATATGATCACCTTTCATGCCAAACAGTCTCAAAATTTTCTGCAGGAAATCCTGGCTTGTAGTTTGTTGCCAAATGGGCTGAGTGCTCAATATGATGTTTCACCCAGACTTGATTTTCACAGTGTGCTTCTGCCTTACGCAGATCACCCCTCTTTGAGGGCAACCCAAATGGCAACTCTAACTGGAACATACAGCCCCAACCACAGAAGCGACTCTATGCCTGTCCCTCTCTCTGCTTCTTTAGCCAGCTTACTGCAGTGATTTTGGGGGAGATGAGCACCATTAGCACTTCTCACATACAACTCGGTCTTTCTTTGAGATCTCCCATGCGAGATACAATTGCTTTGATTGTATTTATTATAACCAGTGACAATCCTTTACAAGATGCAGCCCCCTCACCAGGTTTCTATTTCAGCAGAGACTAGGTTAAGCTCTTGGAGAAATACTTAAAAGACATTTGCACTGCTGGATAATTAAAAAAAAAAAGTCCCTGCTTGATATGACTCAGCAGTCAGATATTTTCATTCACAGACATTTGGCATTAAAATTCAAATAAACTCAGGTATCATTAGCTATTTATGAGGGAAAGATTCTACAATTAAATATTCTTGATTTGTTAACAATTCATGTTACAATGGGGCTTTTATTTCCTTTAAACTGTAAGCAAACAATATTATTAGTACTTGAGGCAGACAAAACAACAGTATTATCACAATTCATTTGCTTTTANCGG